>NC_091372.1:3693995-3993995 GCF_038502225.1 Cherax quadricarinatus
GTGTGTGTGTGTGTGTGTGCGTGTGTGTGTGTGTGTGTGTGTACACTCCCGCCTCTCAGTTCCTCTGTAAAAACTTTATTATAAGAGGATGACGCCCTCTTGTACACCTGTCACTTGTACACCTGTCACTTGTACACCTGTCACTTGTACACCTGTCACTTGTACACCTGTCACTTGTACACCTGTCACTTGTACACTTGTCACTTGTTCACCTGTCACTTGTACACCTGTCACTTGTTCACCTGTCACTTGTACACCTGTCACTTGTACACCTGTCACTTGTACACTTGTCACTTGTACACCTGTCACTTGTATTCTTGTCACTTGTACACCTGTCACTTGTACACCTGTCACTTGTACACCTGTCACTTGTACACCTGTCACTTGTACACCTGTCACTTGTACACCTGTCACTTGTACACTTGTCACTTGTACACCTGTCACTTGTACACCTGTCACTTGTACACCTGTCACTTGTACACCTGTCACTTGTACACCTGTCACTTGTACATCTGTCACTTGTACACCTGTCACTTGTACACCTGTCACTTGTACATCTGTCACTTGTACACCTGTCACTTGTACACCTGTCACTTGTACACCTGTCACTTGTACACTTGTCACTTGTTCACCTGTCACTTGTACACCTGTCACTTGTACACCTGTCACTTGTACATCTGTCACTTGTACACCTGTCACTTGTACACTTGTCACTTGTACACCTGTCACTTGTACACCTGTCACTTGTACACCTGTCACTTGTACACTTGTCACTTGTACACCTGTCACTTGTATTCTTGTCACTTGTACACCTGTCACTTGTACACTTGTCACTTGTACACCTGTCACTTGTACACTTGTCACTTGTACACCTGTCACTTGTACACTTGTCACTTGTACACCTGTCATTTGTACACCTGTCACTTGTACACCTGTCACTTGTACACCTGTCACTTGTACATCTGTCACTTGTACACCTGTCACTTGTACACCTGTCACTTGTACACTTGTCACTTGTACACCTGTCACTTGTACACCTGTCACTTGTACACCTGTCACTTGTACACTTGTCACTTGTTCACCTGTCACTTGTACACCTGTCACTTGTTCACCTGTCACTTGTACACCTGTCACTTGTACACCTGTCACTTGTACACTTGTCACTTGTACACCTGTCACTTGTATTCTTGTCACTTGTACACCTGTCACTTGTACACCTGTCACTTGTACACCTGTCACTTGTACACCTGTCACTTGTACACCTGTCACTTGTACACCTGTCACTTGTACACCTGTCACTTGTACACTTGTCACTTGTACACCTGTCACTTGTACACTTGTCACTTGTACACCTGTCACTTGTACACCTGTCACTTGTACACCTGTCACTTGTACATCTGTCACTTGTACACCTGTCACTTGTACACCTGTCACTTGTACATCTGTCACTTGTACACCTGTCACTTGTACACCTGTCACTTGTACACTTGTCACTTGTTCACCTGTCACTTGTACACCTGTCACTTGTACACCTGTCACTTGTACATCTGTCACTTGTACACCTGTCACTTGTACACCTGTCACTTGTACACTTGTCACTTGTACACCTGTCACTTGTACACCTGTCACTTGTACACCTGTCACTTGTACACTTGTCACTTGTACACCTGTCACTTGTATTCTTGTCACTTGTACACCTGTCACTTGTACACTTGTCACTTGTACACTTGTCACTTGTACACCTGTCACTTGTACACTTGTCACTTGTACACCTGTCACTTGTACACTTGTCACTTGTACACCTGTCACTTGTACACCTGTCACTTGTACACCTGTCACTTGTACACCTGTCACTTGTACACCTGTCACTTGTACACCTGTCACTTTTACACCTGTCACTTGTACACTTGTCACTTGTACACCTGTCACTTGTACACCTGTCACTTGTACACCTGTCACTTGTACACCTGTCACTTGTACACTTGTCACTTGTACACCTGTCACTTGTATTCTTGTCACTTGTACACCTGTCACTTGTACACTTGTCACTTGTACACCTGTCACTTGTACACCTGTCACTTGTACACCTGTCACTTGTACACCTGTCACTTGTACATCTGTCACTTGTACACCTGTCACTTGTACACCTGTCACTTGTACACCTGTCACTTGTACACCTGTCACTTGTACACCTGTCACTTGTATTCTTGTCACTTGTACACCTGTCACTTGTACACTTGTCACTTGTACACCTGTCACTTGTACACTTGTCACTTGTACACTTGTCACTTGTACACCTGTCACTTGTACACTTGTCACTTGTACACCTGTCACTTGTACACTTGTCACTTGTACACCTGTCACTTGTACACCTGTCACTTGTACACCTGTCACTTGTACACCTGTCACTTGTACATCTGTCACTTGTACACCTGTCACTTGTACACCTGTCACTTGTACACTTGTCACTTGTACACCTGTCACTTGTACACTTGTCACTTGTACACCTGTCACTTGTACACTTGTCACTTGTACACCTGTCACTTGTACACTTGTCACTTGTACACCTGTCACTTGTACACTTGTCACTTGTACACCTGTCACTTGTACACCTGTCACTTGTACACTTGTCACTTGTACACCTGTCACTTGTACACTTGTCACTTGTACACCTGTCACTTGTACACCTGTCACTTGTACACCTGTCACTTCTTGTACACCTGTCACTTGTACACTTGTCACTTGTACACCTGTCACTTGTACACCTGTCACCTGTACACCTGTCACTTGTACACCTGTCACTTGTACACCTGTCACTTGTACACCTGTCACTTGTACACCTGTCACTTGTACACCTGTCACTTGTACACCTGTCATTTGTAAACCTGTCACTTGTACACCTGTCACTTGTACATCTGTCACTTGTACGCCTGTCACTTGTACACTTGTCACTTGTACACCTGTCACTTGTACACCTGTCACTTGTACATCTGTCACTTGTACACCTGTCACTTGTACACCTGTCACTTGTACACCTGTCACCTGTACACCTGTCATTTGTACATCTGTCACTTGTACACCCGTCACTTGTACACCTGTCACTTGTACACCTGTCACTTGTAAACCTGTCACTTGTACACCTGTCACTTGTAAACCTGTCACTTGTACACCTGTCACTTGTACACCTGTCACTTGTACACTTGTCACTTGTTCACCTGTCACTTGTACACGTGTCACCTGTACACCAGTCATTTGTACACCTGTCACTTGTACACCTGTCACTTGTACACCTGTCACTTGTACACCTGTCTCTTGTACACCTGTCACTTGTAAACCTGTCACTTGTACACCTGTCACTTGTACACCTGTCACTTGTACACGTGTCACCTGTACACCTGTCATTTGTCACTTGTACACCTGTCACTTGTACACCTGTCACTTGTACATCTGTCACTTGTACACCTGTCACTTGTACACCTGTCACTTGTACATCTGTCACTTGTACATCTGTCACTTGTATATCTGTCACCTGTGCACCTGTCACTTGTACATCTCTCACCTGTACATCTGCCACTTGCACACCTGTCATTTGTACATCTGTCACTTGTACATCTGTCACTTGCACACCTGTCACCTGTACACCTGTCACTTGCACACCTGTCAACTGTACACCTGTCACTTGTACACGTGTCACCTGTCATTTGTACATCTGTCACATGTACAGCTGTCACATGTACACCTGTCACCTATATATCTCAATTGTACACCTGTCACATGTACACCTGTCACATGTAGACCTGTCACTTGCACATCAGTCACTTTTTTATCTGTCACCTGTGTACCTGTCAAATGTACACCTGTCACATGTACACCTGTCACATGTACACCTGTCACTTGTACACCTGTCACCGTAGGGTCAGTAACCCAGAATAAGTCATGGCTGTGTTGGGATTAATAACCCAGATGGGTTAATGAGGCTGGGTTATGGGATACTGGAATACCTTTCTGATATCCCTCAGGGTTAAATGATACTAGAATACCTTTCTGGTATCCCTCAAGGTTAAAGGACACTGGGCTTCCTTTCTCGTATCCCTAAGGGTGAATTGATAGCTTTCTGGTATCCCTCTGGTTCACCTGAAGGGATACTGGGGTACCTTTCTGGTATTCCTTAGGGTGAATCGATACTGGGATAATTTTCTGGTATCCCTCAACCACTGACTTACATCTGGCTTGAGATGTGTCAGATTACACTAAAGAATAAGAACAGAAATATTGGTCGTAAGTCTGGCAAGGAAGTGGAGAAATGACCGTAACACGTCTGGCAACGAGGTAAGCGAACACCTATAATACATCTGGCAGTGAGACACTGGACGGCTGTAATATGTCTGGCAACGAGGTAGCTGAAGGGCTGTAATATGTCTGGCAACGAGGTAAAATAGTGACAGTAATTTGCTTGGCAATGATGCTGAATCTCGACTGTAATACGTCTGGCAAGGCAACCAAGCGGCCTTAATAAATATGGCAGCGAGGTAGCCAAATTGTAGTAACACGTCTGGCACTGAAGCTGTCGTAATACGTCTGACATTGAAACTGTCGTAATACGTCTGGCAATCAAGCTGTGTATGCAATACCTTAATTAGCAAGCATAACGAATACGTCTGGAAGTGAGGTAGCTGTAATGTGTGTGGCAAGGAGAGGGTTGAGCTGAACTAATGTCTGGCAAGGAAGTATCATACAGGGTGTAATACGTTTGGCAGGGAAGTGTCCTGCAGGTATAATACGTCTGGCAGGGAATTATCCTGCAGGGTATAATACGTCTGGCAAGGAAGTGACCTGCAGGATGTAATACGTCTGGCAGGGAAGTATCCTTCAGGGTGTAATACATCTGGCAGGGAAATATCCTGCAGGGTGTAATACATCTGGCAGGGAAGTGTCCTACAGGGTGTAATACATCTGGCAGGGAAGTGACCTGCAGGGTGTAATACGTCTGCCAGGGAAGTATCCTGCAGGGTGTAATACGTCTGGCAAGGAAGTGTCCTGCAGGGTGTAATGCATCTGGCAGGGAAGTGACCTGCAGGGTGTAATACGTCTGGTAGGGAAGTATCCTGCAGGGTGTAATGCGTCTGGGAGGGAAGTGACCTGCAGGGTGTAATACGTCTGACAGGGACGTGTCCTGCAGGGTATAATACGTCTGGTAGGAAAGTGTTCTCCAGGGTGTAATACGTCTGGCAAAGAAGTATTCTGCAGGATTTAATACGTCTGGCAGGGAAGTGCCCTGCAGGGTGTAATACGTCTGGCAGGGAAGTGTCATACAGGGTGTAATATGTTTGGCATTGAATTATCAGGGTGTAATACGTCTGGCAGGGAAGTGTTCTGGAGGGTGTAATACGTCTGGCAATGAAGTGTCCTGCAGGATGTAATACGTCTGGCAAGGAAGTGTCCTGCATAATGTAATACGTCTGGCAGGGAAGTGTCCTGCAGGGTGTAATACATCTGGCAGGGAAGTGTCATACAGGGTGTAATACGTCTGGCAGGGAAGTGTCATACAGGGTGTAATACGTCTGGCAGGGAAGTGTCATACAGGGTGTAATACGTCTGGCAGGGAAGTGTCATACAGGGTGTAATACGTCTGGCAGGGAAGTGTCATACAGGGTGTAATACGTCTGGCAGGGAAGGGGCTAAAGGTTGCATTGGCGGCAGAACGTTGTTGTAGGTTGTGATGGCAGCTCTTGGGTTAGGCTGAGGATAATACTGCCTTATATATCGTTGAGCCGGAGGGAGGGGTGGCAGGAAAGAGGGAGGGAGGGGTGGCAGGAAAGAGGGAGGGAGGGAAGGGGGGAGGGAAGGAAGGAGGGAGGGAGAGAAGGAAGAAGGGAGGGAGGGAGGGAAGGAGGGAGGGAGGTAGGGAAGGAAGGGGGGAGGGAGGGAGAGAAGGAAGGAGGGAGGGAAGGAAGGAAGGAGGGAGGGAGAGAAGGTAGGAGGGAGGGAGAGAAGGAAGGAGGGAGGGAAGGAAGGAGGGAGGGAAGAGAGAAGGGAAGGAAGGAAGGAGGGAAGAGAGAAGGGAAGGAAGGAAGGAGGGAAGAGAGAAGGGAAGGAAGGAGGGAGGGAAGAGAGAAGGGAAGGAAGGAAGGAGGGAAGAGAGAAGGGAAGGAAGGAAGGAGGGAAGAGAGAAAGGAAGGAAGGAAGGAGGGAAGAGAGAAGGGAAGGAAGGAAGGAGGGAAGAGAGAAGGGAAGGAAGGAGGGAGGGAAGAGAGAAGGGAAGGAAGGAGGGAGGGAAGAGAGAAGGGAAGGAAGGAAGGAGGGAAGAGAGAAGGGAAGGAAGGAAGGAGGGAAGAGAGAAGGGAAGGAAGGAAGGAGGGAAGAGAGAAGGGAAGGAAGGAAGGAGGGAAGAGAGAAGGGAAGGAAGGAGGGAGGGAAGAGAGAAGGGAAGGAAGGAGGGAGGGAAGAGAGAAGGGAAGGAAGGAAGGAGGGAAGAGAGAAGGGAAGGAAGGAGAGAGGGAAGAGAGAAGGGAAGGAAGGAGGGAGGGAAGAGAGAAGGGAAGGAAGGAGGGAGGGAAGAGAGAAGGGAAGGAAGGAGGGAGGGAAGAGAGAAGGGAAGGAAGGAAGGAGGGAAGAGATGAAGGGAAGGAAGGAGAGAGTGAGAGATGAAGGGAAGGAAGGAGAGAGTGAGAGAGAAGGGAAGGAAGGAGGGAGGGAAGAGAGAAGGGAAGGAAGGAGAGAGGGAAGAGAGAAGGGAAGGAAGGAAGGAGTGACCATCTGAGCCACATTCACCCTTACTGTTCTTCAACATAAGGGTGACACTTGCTAGTAAGGACACACCCTCGTCTATGTTTGGTGGTAATTAAGTCAGTATATTGTAACTGGCTCATCAACACCGCCCAACTTCCTTCATAATTGTCAACACACATGTGCAACACCTAGGTGCCTTGATTCAGAAACGTTTCACCAACACAGGAGACTTCTTCAGTCAAGTACAGAGGCAGCAGAAGCAGTAGAGAGGATGTAATAACAAGACGTGTTGTGGTGGTCAGTCCCTCAGCTGACTGACCACCACGACCTACATCGTCTCTACATCTCTACGACTTCTGCTGTCTTGGTAATCCACTGAACAAGTCTATTATGTGGGCGAAATGTTTCTGAATAAACACACCTAGGTGTTGCACATGTGTGTTGACAACATGTTGGTGATGTGTATCATTATTTTTCAATAATTTCACTCTCTAATTAACTTCTAACTCTCTATTTCACTTATAACTCTCTAATTCACTTACAACTCTCTATTTCACTTATAACTCTCTAATTAACTTCTAACTCTCTATTTCACTTATAACTCTCTAATTAACTTCTAACTCTCTATTTCACTTATAACTCTCTAATTAACTTCTAACTCTCTATTTCACTTATAACTCTCTAATTAACTTCTAACTCTCTATTTCACTTATAACTCTCTAATTAACTTCTAACTCTCTATTTCACTTATAACTCTCTAATTAACTTCTAACTCTCTATTTCACTTATAACTCTCTAATTCACTTCTAACTCTCTATTTCACTTATAACTCTCTAATTAACTTCTAAATCTCTATTTCACTTATAACTCTCTAATTAAATTCTAACTCTCTATTTCACTTATAACTCTCTAATTAACTTCTAACTCTCTATTTCACTTATAACTCTCTAATTAACTTCTAACTCTCTATTTCACTTATAACTCTCTAATTAACTTCTAACTCTCTATTTCACTTATAACTCTCTAATTCACTTCTAACTCTCTATTTCACTTATAACTCTCTAATTCACTTCTAACTGTCTGTTTCACTTCTAACTCTCTAATTAACTTCTAACTCTCTATTTCACTTCTAACTCTCTAATTAACTTCTAACTCTCTATTTCACTTATAACTCTCTAATTAACTTCTAACTCTCTATTTCACTTATAACTCTCTAATTCACTTCTAACTCTCTATTTCACTTATAACTCTCTAATTAACTTCTAACTCTCTGTTTCACTTATAACTCTCTAATTAAATTCTAACTCTCTATTTCACTTATAACTCTCTAATTAACTTCTAACTCTCTATTTCACTTATAACTTTCTAATTAACTTCTAACTCTCTATTTCACTTATAACTCTCTAATTAACTTCTAACTCTCTATTTCACTTATAACTCTCTAATTCACTTCTAACTCTCTATTTCACTTATAACTCTCTAATTAACTTCTAACTCTCTATTTCACTTATAACTCTCTAATTCACTTCTAACTCTCTATTTCACTTATAACTCTCTAATTAACTTCTAACTCTCTGTTTCACTTATAACTCTCTAATTAAGTTCTAACTCTCTATTTCACTTATAACTCTCTAATTAACTTCTAACTCTCTATTTCACTTATAACTCTCTAATTAACTTCTAAGTATTTCACTTATAACTCTCTAATTCACTTACAACTCTCTATTTCACTTATAACTCTCTAATTCACTTCTAACTCTCTATTTCACTTATAACTCTCTAATTCACTTCTAACTCTCTATTTCACTTATAACTTTCTAATTCACTTCTAACTCTCTATTTCACTTATAACTCTCTAATTCACTTCTAACTCTCTATTTCACTTATAACTCTCTAATTCACTTCTAACTCTCTATTTCACTTATAACTCTCTAATTCACTTCTAACTCTCTATTTCACTTATAACTCTCTAATTCACTTCTAACTCTCTATTTCACTTATAACTCTCTAATTCACTTCTAACTCTCTATTTCACTTATAACTTTCTAATTCACTTATAACTCTCTATTTCACTTATAACTCTCTAATTCACTTCTAACTCTCTAATTCACTTATAACTCTCTATTTCACTTATAACTCTCTAATTCACTTCTAACTCTCTAATTCACTTCTAACTCTCTAATTCACGTCTAACTCTCTAATTCACTTCTAACTCTCTAATTCACTTCTAACTCTCTAATTCACTTCTAACTCTCTAATTCACTTCTAACTCTCTAATTAACTTCTAACTCTCTATTTCACTTCTAACTCTCTAATTAACTTCTAACTCTCTATTTCACTTCTAACTCTCTAATTAACTTCTAACTCTCTATTTCACTTATAACTCTCTAATTAACTTCTAACTCTCTATTTCACTTATAACTCTCTGTTTCACTTATAACTCTCTAATTAACGTCTAACTCTCTATTTCACTTATAACTCTCTAACTTCTAACTCTCTGTTTCACTTCTAACTCTCTAATTAACTTCTAACTCTATTTCACTTATAATTCTCTAATTAACTTCTAACTCTCTACTTCACTTCTAACTCTCTAATTAACTTCTAACTCTCTATTTCACTTCTAACTCTCTATTTCACTTCTAACTCTCAAATTAACTTCTAACTCTTTTTCACTTATAACTCTCTAATTAACTTCTCTCTAATACACTTCTAACTCTCTAATTAACTTCTAACTCTCTAATTAACTTCTAACTCTCTATTTCGCTTCTAACTCTCAAATTAACTTCTAACTCTATTTCACTTCTAACTCTCTATTTCGCTTCTAACTCTCAAATTAACTTCTAACTCTCTATTTCACTTCTAACTCTCTAACTTCTAGCTCTCTAATTAACTTCTAACTCTCTATTTCACTTCTACCTCTCTAGTTAACTTCTAACTCTCTAATTAACTTCTAACTCTCTATTTCACTAACTCTCTAATTAACTTCTAACTCTCTATTTCACTTCTACCTCTCTAGTTAACTTCTAACTCTCTAATTAACTTCTAACTCTCTATTTCACTAACTCTCTAATTAACTTCTAACTCTCTATTTCACTTCTATCAATTTACTTCTAACTCTCTATTTCACTTCTATCAATTTACTTCTAACTCTCTATTTCACTTCTAACTCTCAAATTAACTTCTAACTCTCTAATTAACTTCTAACTCTCTATTTCACTTCTATCAATTTACTTCTCTCTATTTCACTTCTAACTCTCTAATTAACTTCTGACTCTCAAATTACCTTCTAACTCTCTAATTAACTTCTGACTCTCAAATTAACTTCTGACTCTCAAATTACCTTCTAACTCTCTAATTAACTTCTGACTCTCAAATTAACCTCTAACTCTCAAATTAACTTCTATCAAATTAACTTCTAACTCTCTAATTAACTTCTAACTCTCTATTTCACTTCTAACTCTCAAATTAACTTCTAACTCTCTAATTAACTTCTAACTCTCTATTTCACTTCTAACCCTCTAATTAACTTCTAACTCTCTATCTTACTTCTATCAATTTACTTCTAACTCTCTATTTCACTTCTAACTCTCAAATTAACTTCTGACTCTCATATTAACTTCTGACTCTCAAATTAACTTCTAACTCTCTAATTAACTTCTAACTCTCTAATTAACTTCTAACTCTCCAATTAACTTCTAACTCTCCAATTAATTAACTTCTAACTCTCCAATTAACTTCTGTCTCTCTAATTCACGTCTAACTCTCTAACTTCTAACTCTCCAATTAACTTCTAACTCTCTAATTGACTTCTAACTCTCTAATTAACTTCTAACTCTCTAATTAACTTCTAACTCTCTAATTCACTTCTAACTCTCTAATTCACTTCTAACTCTCTAATTCAGTTGTGTAGACTGTTAGTCAACAGTGACTCACGGGAAGAGTCAGTTGTGCTACAGACTGTTAGTCAACAGTGACTCACGGGAAGAGTCACTTGTGTAGACTGTTAGTCAACAGTGACTCACGGGAAGAGTCAGTTGTGTAGACTGTTAGTCAACAGTGACTCACAGGAAGAGTCAGTGGTCAGCTTACGTCTGATAACTCACTGCTGATGATAGTTCTTTAGTGCGTTGGTATCCCCAGGCTCTGTTGGTATCCCCAGGCTCTGTTGGTCTCCCTACACTGTTCGTATCCCCACACTGTTAGTATCCACCCACCTGCTGATGCTAGGAACACTGTGATAACAGTGTCACCTCTGAATTACTGCCCCTTACCCTCTCTCTCTCTCTCTCTCTCTCTCTCTCTTATTTACAGTGTTTTACAAGGTCAGGTTAAGGTTCCTAACTTTATTTACAAGTTAAGAACTGTTATCTACATCAGGTCATTTCACAGTGTTTTTACTGTTAAGATATATACAAACAAGGAACAGGGTGAAGTTGGAGCCATCTGTGGGTGAGTAATTTAGTTAACTGACTATATTTTATCAATGTTATTATGCTGTATGAACATGTTCCAGACTCGTGTCATTCTAGTAATGAATGATCTCAGATGAAGTGATGGTCTTAAGGACACAACCAGAGTGTAATTGCTACTTCCTGCCCGTCTTGTGGTGTAGAAGCTCACTTCTTGCTGTCTGCGGAGTGGAGTCAAGTGTGGTATCTTAACAACATTAACCTTGTATATAACAGTAAGGCCATCAACATTCCTCCGATGTTGAAAACTTTGCTAGAATGACAGATCTGTCCAGGTGAGAGAAGAGTCGTCTTGCTCTGTTCTGTCAAGAAGTCATAGTTGAGACGGGGAGGGGGAGGGGGTCAGGCAATCCAAGAAAGTGGAGCATACTCAGGGTGGGAGCACACTTTTACCTCGTACAATCTTGTAGCCTCTATCGTCGAGCACATGCGAGATGATGGTGGTGATGATGATGATGATAATAATAATAATAATAATAATAATAATAATAATAATATCTTTATTTCTACAAGTAAATATACAAGGTATACAGACCATAGTTGACATCAATGACATACTACTATATAGAAAGTCACTTGTTATGCTGAGCATTTCCCGCAAATTAGGTCAGTTTTGTCCCAGGATGCGACCCACACCAGTCATCTAACACCCAGGTACCTATTTTACTGATGGGTGAACACAGACAACTGGTGTAACAAAACACGTCCAATGTTTCCACCCCTTCGCCGGGAATTGAACCCGGACCCTCACAGTGTGAAGCGAGAGCTTGTGCCACCAGGCCACGGGGTACCTTCTAAGTACTGTAAACTTTGTGGCAGCTTTGTTTACAAGATTTACAACGTGGTTCTTCATAATCAGTTTGGAATCAAATTTCACCCCAAGGATATCAACCTCATCCCCGGGTTCCAACACTCTCCCATTCATTCTAACAACTGCTCCAGCGTTACCATTATGGTGCCTTGAGACCATCATTCTAACAACTGCTCCAGCGTTACCATTATGGTGCCTTGAGACCATTCATTCTAACAACTGCTCCAGCATTACCATCATGGTGCCTTGAGACCATCATTTTAACAACTGCTCCAGCGTTACCATTATGGTGCCTTGAGACCATCATTCTAACCACTGCTCCAGCATTACCATCATGGTGCCTTGAGACCATCATTCTAACAACTGCTCCAGCATTACCTTTATGGTGCCTTGAGACCATCATTCTAACTGCTCCAGCGTTACCATCATGGTGCCTTGAGACCATCGTTCATAGCACTGCTCCAGCATTACCATCATGGTGCCTTGAGACCATCATTCTAACAACTGCTCCAGCATTACCATCATGGTGCCTTGAGACCATCGTTCATAGCACTGCTCCAGCATTACCATCATGGTGCCTTGAGACCATCATTCTAACAACTGCTCCAGCATTACCATTATGGTGCCTTGAGACCATCATTCTAACAACTGCTTCAGTGTTACCATCATGGTGCCTTGAGACCATCGTTCATAGCACTGTTCCAGCATTACCATCATGGTGCCTGGAGACCATTCATTCTAACCACTGCTCCAGCATTACCATCATGGTGTCTAGAGATCATCATTCTAACAACTGCTCCAGCACTACCATCATGGTGCCTTGAGACCATCATTCTAACAACTGCTCCAGCATTACCATTATGGTGCCTATAGACCATCATTCTAACAACTGCTCCAGCATTACCATCATGGTGCCTTGAGACCATCATTCTAACAACTGCTCCAGCATTACCATCATGGTGCCTTGAGACCATCATTCTAACAACTGCTCCAGCATTACCATCATGGTGCCTTGAGACCATCATTCTAACAACTGCTCCAGCATTACCATCATGGTGCCTTGAGACCATCATTCTAACAACTGCTCCAGCATTACCATCATGGTGCCTTGAGACCATCATTCTAACAACTGCTCCAGCATTACCATCATGGTGCCTTGAGACCATCATTCTAACAACTGCTCCAGCATTACCATCATGGTGCCTTGAGACCATCATTCTAACAACTGCTCCAGCATTACCATCATGGTGCCTTGAGACCATCATTCTAACAACTGCTCCAGCATTACCATCATGGTGCCTTGAGACCATCATTCTAACAACTGCTCCAGCATTACCATCATGGTGCCTTGAGACCATCATTCTAACAACTGCTCCAGCATTACCATCATGGTGCCTTGAGACCATCATTCTAACAACTGCTCCAGCATTACCATCATGGTGCCTTGAGACCATCATTCTAACAACTGCTCCAGCATTACCATCATGGTGCCTTGAGACCATCATTCTAACAACTGCTCCAGCATTACCATCATGGTGCCTTGAGACCATCATTCTAACAACTGCTCCAGCATTACCATCATGGTGCCTTGAGACCATCATTCTAACAACTGCTCCAGCATTACCATCATGGTGCCTTGAGACCATCATTCTAACAACTGCTCCAGCATTACCATCATGGTACCTTGAGACCATCATTCTAACCACTGCTCCAGCATTACCATCATGGTACCTTGAGACCATCATTCTAACAACTGCTCCAGCATTACCATCATGGTACCTTGAGACCATCATTCTAACCACTGCTCCAGCATTACCATCATGGTACCTTGAGACCATCATTCTAACAACTGCTCCAGCATTACCATCATGGTGCCTTGAGACCATCATTCTAACCACTGCTCCAGCATTACCATCATGGTGTCTAGAGATCATTTGTGTTTTCTCAGAAGCAAATGTAACCTGCCATGGTTTTCCCCAGGCTGATATAGCTGTTAGCTGGTGATTGATGTAACTTAGATCAGCTGACATTTCCTCCCTTGGATAACTAAATGTCAGAGTACAGTCGTCTGCATATGTGTAGGATTCTGGGATGAGATGAAGAAGGTCATTGAAGTAGACATTCCATAACAATGGCCCAAGTACGCTTCCCTGTGGGACTCTGACATCAGTAGTGTGTCTGCTTGACTCTGTCCCATTGAGATGTACCTTGAAGGTAATCATAGTGCAGAGCCAGCGACTACTAGTGCTTGCAGTTTTGCCAAGAGTCTCTCTCTCTCATAAGAGCATAAGAAAGGAGGAGTACTGCAGCTGGCCCGTGCGAGGCAGGTCTAACTCACACCCACTCATGTACTTATCCAACCTATTTTTAAAACTACACAACGTTTTAGTTTCTATAACTGTACTCGGGAGTTTTATTCCACTCATCCAAAACTATTACCAAACCAGTGCTTTCCTATATCCCTTCTGAACCTAAATTTTTCCAACTTGAAACCATTGCTGCGAGTCCTGTCTTGACTGGAAATTTTCATCACTCTGTTTACATCCCCTTTATTTATTCCTGTTTTCCATTTATACACCTCGATCATATCCTCCCTAATTCTACGCCTTTCGAGAGAGTGCAGATTCAGGGCCTCAGTCTATCCTCATAGGGAAGATTTCTGATACATGAGATCATCTTTGTCATCCTCCTCTACGTTTTCCAGAGCATTTATATCCATTCTGTAATACGGTGACCAGAACTGAGCAGCATAGTCTAAATGAAGCCTAACCAAGGATATATAGAGTTGAACAACCTGAGGATTTCTGTTGTTTATACTTCTGGATATGAAGCCAAGAATTATTTTGTACATAAATGGTCTTCAGTACCGACAAGATAACATCGCGTAAGGCTGTAACATGATGACTCAAGAAATCGTAATGACACGATTGCAAACAAACCATACCCCCGGCTGGGATTGAACCCGCGGTCGGGCTGGAGTTTTGAGACTCTATGACCGCGGGTTCAATCCCAGCCGGGGGTATGGTTTGTTTGCAATCGTGTCATTACGATTTCTTGAGTCATGTTGACGGCAGTGAAGGGACTTGAGCTAGAGTTCGTCACGGCCACGCTAGCTGGAGATTCGTCTGTAAAAACTTGCATTTGTGGTCACAGAGGTGCCTGTGCTAACCTTCCTATGGTGTAGAAATATACCTAGTTGGATGAATCTTATTGTGGCTAGCTGGTCTAGTGGCTAACGCGACGGGCTGGAGTTTTGAGACTCTATGACCGCGGGTTCAATCCCAGCCGGGGGTATGGTCTGTAACATGATGTTGACAGGTCCTTCTGTAACCCAACGCTTCTCACCACAGTTACTATTACTACTACTACTACCACCATTACTACTACTACTACCATTACTACTACTACTACTACTTATAATTTGTAGCAAATTATTAGTCAATTATAGCTGATAATAAAAAGTCATCTGATAAGCATAATTTGGATAATGATACTCAGCATGGATTCACGAGGGGTCGTTCCTGTCTAACTAATTTATTAACTTTCTTCAGTAAAGTTTTTGAGGCTGTTGATCACGATAAAGAATTTGATATTGTTTATTTAGATTTTAGTAAGGATTTTGATAGAGTACCGCACCAGAGACTGTTAAAGAAAGTGGCAGCTCATGGCATAGAGCTCTCATGGATCGAGTCATGGCTCACTAATAGGAAGCAGAGAGTATGCTTAAATGGGGTTAAATCCGAGTGGGGATCTGTAACATGTGGCGTACCACAGGGATCAGTCTTGGGCCCGTTGTTGTTTATAATGCAAATCAATGACGTGCTGTACAAGAATGGTATACAATACCGACAAGATGAAATTAAGACACATGTGCAACATCTGGGTATCTTTATTGTAGACGTTTCGCCATCCAGTGGCTTTATCAATACAAATTTGTTTCCACCCGTACCGGGGATCGAACCACGGACCTCAGTGTGTGAGCTGAGTGCGCCACCAACCCAGCTACGGGACACCGTTGTTGAATTCTTTTGCCTGCTAGACAGACTTCTTCAGTCAGGTATGAGGCGACGCTTGTGTTGTTTGCTGATCTCTGTAGTACCAGTTACCAGTAACCAGTTACCAGTAACCAGTTACCAGTAGTATGACTCACTACCAACCGTCTGCATGAATCACTGACTGTTATTCATGTTGCTGCTGACCATAGCATGTTTTTGATCGCCGCTCACCCCTAGGACCCAACTCGTGAGTGAGTCTTAAGAGATCAGAGAGGCAGGGCGGGCCTGGTGCTTCCCAAATAGTGGACCCCCGGTTAACGATATTTTTTCACTCCAGAAGTATGTTCTGGTGCCAGTACTGACCGAATTTGTTCCCATAAGGAATATTGTGAAGTAGATTAGTCCATTTCAGATCCCCAAACATACACGTACAAACGCACTTACATAAATACACTTACATAATTGGTCGCATTCGGAGGTAATCGTTATGCGGGGGTCCACTGTATTCCGTTTTAATTATACTAGAACATCCAACGTTATCAAACTCGTCCACATGACAGTGAGTCAGTCAGTTCCTAAGACCATCTTCAGCACTGATGTGTTGTGTCCAGCTATATCACGGTAGGTGTTGGTAAAGCTCTACACAGAGTGAAACATAAAGCTCTACACAGAGTGAAACATAAAGCTCTACACAGAGTGAAACATAAAGCTCTACACAGAGTGAAACATAAAGCTCTACACAGAGTGAAACATAAAGCTCTACACAGAGTGAAACATAAAGCTCTACACATAGTGAAACATAAAACTCTACACAGAGTGAAACATAAAGCTCTACACAGAGTGAAACATAAAGCTCTACACAGAGTGAAACATAAAACTCTACACAGAGTGAAACATAAAACTCTACACAGAGTGAAACATAAAGCTCTACACAGAGTGAAACATAAAGCTCTACACAGAGTGAAACATAAAGCTCTACACAGAGTGAAACATAAAGCTCTACACAGAGTGAAACATAAAACTCTACACAGAGTGAAACATAAAGCTCTACACAGAGTGAAACATAAAGCTCTACACAGAGTGAAACATAAAACTCTACACAGAGTGAAACATAAAACTCTACACAGAGTGAAACACAAAACTCTACACAGAGTGAAATATAAAACTCTTCACAGAGTGAAGCACACTCCAGATGGGAGGTAACAGTCTCCCCACACACTCCAGATGGGAGGTAACAGTCTCCCCACACACTCCAGATGGGAGGTAACAGTCTCCCCACACACTCCAGATGGGAGGTAACAGTCTCCCCACACACTCCAGATGGAAGGTAACAGTCTCCCCACACACTCCAGATGGAAGGTAACAGTCTCCCCACACACTCCAGATGGGAGGTAACAGTCTCCCCACACACTCCAGATGGGAGGTAAGAGTCTCCCCACACACTCCAGATGGGAGGTAACAGTCTCCCCACACACTCCAAATGGGAGGTAACAGTCTACCTGCACAACAGTCTCCCCACACACTCCAGATGGGAGGTAACAGTCTCCCCACACACTCCAGATGGGAGGTAACAGTCTCCCCACACACTCCAGATGGGAGGTAACAGTCTCCCCACACACACCAGATGGGAGGTAACAGTCTCCCCACGCACTCCAGATGGGAGGTAACAGTCTCCCTGCACAACAGTCTCCCCACACACTCCAGATGGGAGGTAACAGTCTCCCCACACACTCCAGATGGGAGGTAACAGTCTCCCCACACACTCCAGATGGGAGGTAACAGTCTCCCCACACACTCCAGATGGAAGGTAACAGTCTCCCCACACACTCCAGATGGGAGGTAACAGTCTCCCCACACACTCCAGATGGGAGGTAACAGTCTCCCTACACACTCCAGATGGAAGGTAACAGTCTCCCCACACACTCCAGATGGGAGGTAACAGTCTCCCCACACACTCCAGATGGGAGGTAACAGTCTCCCCACACACACTCCAGATGGGAGGTAACAGTCTCCCCACACACTCCAGATGGAAGGTAACAGTCTCCCCACACACTCCAGATGGGAGGTAACAGTCTCCCCACACACTCCAGATGGAAGGTAACAGTCTCCCCACACACTCCAGATGGGAGGTAACAGTCTCCCCACACACTCCAGATGGGAGATAACAGTCTCCCCACACACTCCAGATGGGAGGTAACAGTCTCCCCACACACTCCAGATGGGAGGCAACAGTCTCCCTGCACAACAGTCTCCCCACACACTCCAGATGGGAGGTAACAGTCTCCCCACACACTCCAGATGGGAGGTAACAGTCTCCCCACACACTCCAGATGGGAGGTAACAGTCTCCCCACACACTCCAGATGGGAGGTAACAGTCTCCATACACACTCCAGATGGGAGGTAACAGTCTCCCCACACACTCCAGATGGGAGGTAACAGTCTCCCCACACACTCCAGATGGGAGGTAACAGTCTCCCCACACACTCCAGATGGGAGGTAACAGTCTCCCCACACACTCCAGATGGGAGGTAACAGTCTCCCCACACACTCCAGATGGAAGGTAACAGTCTCCCCACACACTCCAGATGGGAGGTAACAGTCTCCCCACACACTCCAGATGGGAGGTAACAGTCTCCCCACACACTCCAGATGGGAGGTAACAGTCTCCCCACACACTCCAGATGGGAGGCAACAGTCTCCCTGCACAACAGTCTCCCCACACACTCCAGATGGGAGGTAACAGTCTCCCCACACACTCCAGATGGGAGGTAACAGTCTCCCCACACACTCCAGATGGGAGGTAACAGTCTCCCCACACACTCCAGATGGGAGGCCACAGTCTCCCTGCACAACAGTCTCCCCACACACACCATATGGGAGGTAACAGTCTCCCCACACGCTCCAGATGGGAGGTAACAGTCTCCCCACACACTCTAGATGGGAGGTAACAGTCTCCCCACACACTCCAGATGGGAGGTAACAGTCTCCCCACATACTCCAGATGGCAGGTAGCAGTCTCCCCACACACTCCAGATGGGAGGTAACAGTCTCCCCACACACTCCAGATGGGAGGTAACAGTCTCCCCACACACTCCAGATGGGAGGCCACAGTCTCCCTGCACAACAGTCTCCCCACACACTCCAGATGGGAGGTAACAGTCTCCCCACATACTCCAGATGGGAGGTAACAGTCCCCCCACACGCTCCAGATGGGAGGTAACAGTCTCCCCACACCCTCCAGATGGGAGGTAACAGTCTCCCTACACACTCCAGATGAAAGGTAACAGTCTCCCCACACACTCCAAATGGGAGGTAACAGTCTACCTGCACAAGAGTCTCCCCACACACTCCAGATGGGAGGTAACAGTCTCCCCACATACTCCAGATGGCAGGTAACAGTCTCCCCACGCACTCCAGATGGGAGGTAACAGTCTCCCCACACACTCCAGATGGGAGGTAACAGTCTCCCCACACACTCCAGATGGGAGGCACACACTCCAGATGGGAGGTAACAGTCTCCCCACACACTCCAGATGGGAGGTAACAGTCTCCCCACACACTCCAGATGGGAGGTAACAGTCTCCCGGCACAAGTCTCCCCACACACTCCAGATGGAAGGTAACAGTCTCCCCACACACTCCAGATGGGAGGTAACAGTCTCCCGGCACAACAGTCTCCCCACACACACACATATTAGCACACCTTATACAGATACAGTCACTGTTATGACCCGCTACTCTATTTGGTACCAACTTCCTTTTGGGTATCAACCAGTTGCCGGATTTGGGTTGACGGCGCTAGCACTGCAAGCTGATACGATTTATTCGGGAAACACACTTGTGGTGGTGGTAGTTTGGTGGGCTGGTTGTGGTAATAGTGGCTTGGTGGGCTGGTTATGTTAGTAGTGGCTTGGTGGGCTGGTTGTGGTAGTAGTGGCTTGGTGGGCTGGTTATGTTAGTAGTGGCTTGGTGGGCTGGTTGTGGTAGTAGTGGCTTGGTGGGCTGGTTATGGTAGTGGCTTGGTGGGCTGGTTATGGTAGTAGTGGCTTGGTGGGCTGGTTGTGGTAGTAGTGGCTTGGTGGACTGGTTATGTTAGTAGTGGCTTGGTGGGCTGGTTATGGTAGTAGTGGCTTGGTGGGCTGGTTATGGTAGTAGTGGCTTGGTGGGCTGGTTGTGGTAGTAGTGGCTTGGTGGGCTGGTTATGTTAGTAGTGGCTTGGTGGGCTGGTTATGGTAGTAGTGGCTTGGTGGGCTGGTTGTGGTAGTAGTGGCTTGGTCGGCTGGTTGTGGTAGTAGTGGCTTGGTGGGCTGGTTATGTTAGTAGTGGCTTGGTGGGCTGGTTGTGGTAGTAGTGGCTTGGTGGGCTGGTTATGTTAGTAGTGGCTTGGTGGGCTGGTTATGGTAGTAGTGGCTTGGTGGGCTGGTTGTGGTAGTAGTGGCTTGGTGGGCTGGTTATGTTAGTAGCGGCTTGGTGGGCTGGTTGTGGTAGTAGTGGCTTGGTGTTCTGGTTATGTTAGTAGTGGCTTGGTGGGCTGGTTGTGGTAGTAGTGGCTTGGTGGGCTGGTTGTGGTAGTAGTGGCTTGGTGGGCTGGTTATGTTAGTAGTGGCTTGGTGGGCTGGTTGTGGTAGTAGTGGCTTGGTGGGCTGGTTATGTTAGTAGTGGCTTGGTGGGCTGGTTATGGTAGTAGTGGCTTGGTGGGCTGGTTATGTTAGTAGTGGTTTGGTGGGCTGGTTATGGTAGTAGTGGCTTGGTGGGCTGGTTGTGGTAGTAGTGGCTTGGTGGGCTGGTTATGGTAGTAGTGGCTTGGTGGGCTGGTTGTGGTAGTAGTGGCTTGGTGGGCTGGTTGTGGTAGTAGTGGCTTGGTGGGCTGGTTATGTTAGTAGTGGCTTGGTGGGCTGGTTGTGGTAGTAGTGGCTTGGTGGGCTGGTTGTGGTAGTAGTGGCTTGGTGGGCTGGTTATGTTAGTAGTGGCTTGGTGGGCTGGTTATGGTAGTAGTGGCTTGGTGGGCTGGTTGTGGTAGTAGTGGCTTGGTGGGCTGGTTATGGTAGTAGTGGCTTGGTGGGCTGGTTGTGGTAGTAGTGGCTTGGTGGGCTGGTTATGTTAGTAGTGGCTTGGTGGGCTGGTTATGGTAGTAGTAACTTGGTGGGCTGGTTGTGGTAGTAGTGGCTTGGTGGGCTGGTTATGGTAGTCGTGGCTTGGTGGGCTGGTTATGGTAGTAGTGGCTTGGTGGGCTGGTTGTGGTAGTAGTGGCTTGGTGGGCTGGTTGTGGTAGTAGTGGCTTGGTGGGCTGGTTATGTTAGTAGTGGCTTGGTGGGCTGGTTATGTTAGTAGTGGCTTGGTGGGCTGGTTGTGGTAGTAGTGGCTTGGTGGGCTGGTTATGGTAGTAGTGGCTTGGTGGGCTGGTTATGGTAGTAGTGGCTTGGTGGGCTGGTTGTGGTAGTAGTGGCTTGGTGGGCTGGTTATGTTAGTAGTGGCTTGGTGGGCTGGTTATGGTAGTAGTGGCTTGGTGGGCTGGTTGTGGTAGTAGTGGCTTGGTGGGCTGGTTATGATGGTTGAGGTGATGGTAGTTCGGTGGGCTGGTTGAGGTGTTGGTGGTTGTGAGGGTGGTGCTGGGAGTGGTGTGGTGGTGCTGGTGCTGGAGCTGTTGTGGTGGAGGTGGTTGTGGTAGTGGTGAGGGTGGTGCTGGTGTTTATGTGGTGGTGGTGGTGATAGTAGTAGTAGTGGTGAGGGTGGTGCTGCTAGTCGTGGTGGTAGTCGTGGTGGTATTCATGGTAGTCGTGGTGGTAGTTGTGGTGGTAGTCGTGGTGGTAGTTGTGATGGTAGTTGTGGTAGTCGTGGTGGTAGTCGTGGTGGTAGTTGTGGTAGTCGTGGTGGTAGTTGTGGTGGTAGTGATGGTAGTTGTGGTGATAGTCGTGGTGGTAGTTGTGGTGGTAGTCGTGGTGGATTTTGTGATGGTAGTTGTGGTAGTCGTGGTGGTAGTCGTGGTGGTAGTCGTTGTGATAGTCGTGGTGATAGTCGTGGTGATAGTTGTGGCGGTAGTCGTGGTGGTAATCGTGGTGGTAGTTGTGGTGGTAGTCGTGGTGGTAGTTGTGGTCGTCGTGGTGGTAGTTGTGGTGGTAGTCGTTTTGGTAGTTGTGGTAGTCGTAGTGGTAGTTGTGGTGGTAGTCGTGGTGGTAGTCGTGGTGATAGTCGTGGTGGTAGTTGTGGTGGTAGTCGTGGTGGTAGTCGTGGTGATAGTCGTGGTGGTAATCGTGGTGATAGTCGTGGTGATAGTCGTGGTTATAGTTGTGGTGGTAGTCGTGGTGGTAGTTGTGGTGGTAATCGTGGTGGTAGTTGTGGTGGTAGTCGTGGTGGTAATTGTTTTGGTCGTCGTGGTGGTAGTTGTGGTGGTAGTTGTGGTAGTAGTTGTGGTGGTCGTCGTGGTGGTAGTTGTGGTGGTAGTCGTAGTGGTAGTCGTGGTGGTAGTCGTGGTGGTAGCTGTGGTGGTAGCTGTGGTGGTAGTTGTGGTGGTAGTTGTGGTGGTAGTCGTGGTAATAGTCGTGGTTGTAGTCCACTACGCTGTCACTATCCTGGCCAGTGTGAGGCTACACTATGCTGTCACTACCCTGGCCAGTGTGAGGCTACACTATGCTGTCACTATCCTGGCCAGTGTGTGGCTACACTATGCTGTCACTATCCTGGCCAGTGTGTGGCTACACTATGCTGTCACTATCCCGGCCAGTGTGTGGCTACACTATGCTGTCACTATCCCGGCCAGTGTGTGGCTACACTATGCTGTCACTATCCTGGCCAGTGTGTGGCTACACTATGCTGTCACTATCCTGGCCAGTGTGAGGCTACACTATGCTGTCACTATCCCGGCCAGTGTGAGGCTACACTATGCTGTCACTATCCCGGCCAGTGTGAGGCTACACTATGCTGTCACTATCCTGGCCAGTGTGAGGCTACACTATGCTGTCACTATCCTGGCCAGTGTGTGGCTACACTATGCTGTCACTATCCCGGCCAGTGTGAGGCTACACTATGCTGTCACTATCCTGGCCAGTGTGAGGCTACACTATGCTGTCACTATCCTGGCCAGTGTGAGGCTACACTATGCTGTCACTATCCCGGCCAGTGTGTGGCTACACTATGCTGTCACTATCCCGGCCAGTGTGATTCTACACTATGCTGTCACTATCCTGGCCAGTGTGTGGCTACACTATGCTGTCACTATCCCGGCCAGTGTGAGGCTACACTATGCTGTCACTATCCCGGCCAGTGTGAGGCTACACTATGCTGTCACTATCCTGGCCAGTGTGTGGCTACACTATGCTGTCACTATCCCGGCCAGTGTGAGGCTACACTATGCTGTCACTATCCTGGCCAGTGTGAGGCTACACTATGCTGTCACTATCCTGGCCAGTGTGAGGCTACACTATGCTGTCACTATCCTGGCCAGTATGTGGCTACACTATGTTGTCACTATCCTGACCAGTGTGAGGCTACACTATGCTGTAACTATCCTGGCCAGTGTGAGGCTACAATATGCTGTCACTATCCTGGCCAGTGTGAGGCTACACTATGCTGTCACTATCCCGGCCAGTGTGAGGCTACACTATGCTGTCACTATCCTGACCAGTTTGAGGCTACACTATGCTGTCACTACCCTGGCCAGTATGTTGCTACACTATGTTGTCACTATCCTGGCCAGTGTGAGGCTACACTATGCTGTCACTATCCCGGCCAGTGTGAGGCTACACTATGCTGTCACTATCCTGGCCAGTGTGAGGCTACACTATGCTGTCACTATCCTGGCCAGGGTGAGGCTACACTATGCTGTCACTATCCCGGCCAGTGTGAGGCTACACTATGCTGTCACTATCCTGGCCAGTGTGAGGCTACACTATGCTGTCACTATCCTGGCCAGTATGAGGCTACACTATGCTGTCACTATCCTGGCCAGTGTGTGGCTACACTATGCTGTCACTATCCTGGCCAGTGTGAGGCTACACTATGCTGTCACTATCCTGGCCAGTGTGTGGCTACACTATGCTGTCACTATCCTGGCCAGTGTGTGGCTACACTATCCTGTCACTATTCTGGCCAGTGTGTGGCTACACTATGCTGTCACTATCCTGGCCAGTGTGTGGCTACACTATGCTGTCACTATCCTGGCCAGTGTGAGGCTACACTATGCTGTCACTATCCTGGCCAGTGTGTGGCTACACTATGCTGTCACTATCCTGGCCAGTGTGTGGCTACACTATGCAGCCACTATCCTGGCCAGTGTGAGGCTACACTATGCTGTCACTATCCTGGCCAGTGTGAGGCTACACTATGCTGTCACTATCCTGGCCAGTGTGTGGCTACACTATGCTGTCACTCTCCTGGCCAGTGTGAGGCTACACTACGCTGTCACTATCCTGGCCAGTGTGTGGCCACACTATGCTGTCACTATCCTGGCCAGTGTGAGGCTACACTATGCTGTCACTATCCCGGCCAGTGTGAGGCTACACTATGCTGTCACTATCCTGGCCAGTGTGAGGCTACACTACGCTGTCACTATCCTGGCCAGTGTGTGGCTACACTATGCTGTCACTATCCTGGCCAGTGTGAGGCTACACTATGCTGTCACTATCCCGACCAGTGTGAGGCTACACTATGCTGTCACTATCCCGGCCAGTGTGTGGCTACACTATGCTGTCACTATCCCGGCCAGTGTGAGGCTACACTATGCTGTCACTATCCTGGCCAGTTTGTGGCTACACTATGCTGTCACTATCCTGGCCAGTGTGAGGCTACACTATGCTGTCACTATCTCGGCCAGTGTGAGGCTATACTATGCTGTCACTATCCCGGCCAGTGTGAGGCTACACTATGGTGTCACTATCCTGGCCAGTTTGTGGCTACACTATGCTGTCACTATCCTGGCCAGTGTGAGGCTACACTATGCTGTCATTATCCCGGCCAGTGTGAGGCTACGCTATGCTGTCACTATCCTGGCCAGTGTGAGGCTACACTATGCTGTCACTATCCTGGCCAGTTTGTGGCTACACTATGCTGTCACTATCCTGGCCAGTGTGAGGCTACACTATGCTGTCACTATCCCGGCCAGTGTGAGGCTACACTATGCTGTCACTATCCCGGCCAGTGTGAGGCTACACTATGCTGTCACTATCCTGGCCAGTTTGTGGCTACACTATGCTGTCACTATCCTGGCCAGTGTGAGGCTACACTATGCTGTCACTATCCCGGCCAGTGTGAGGCTACACTATGCTGTCACTATCCCGGCCAGTGTGTGGCTACACTATGCTGTCACTATCCCGGCCAGTGTGAGGCTACACTATGCTGTCACTATCCTGGCCAGTGTGTGGCTACACTATGCTGTCACTATCCCGGCCAGTGTGAGGCTACACTATGCTGTCACTATCCTGGCCAGTGTGTGGCTACACTATGCTGTCACTATCCTGGCCAGTGTGTGGCTACACTATGCTGTCACTATCCTGGCGAGTGTGAGGCTACACTATGCTGTCACTATCCTGGCCAGTATGTGGCTACACTATGTTTTCACTATCCTGGCCAGTGTGAGGCTACACTATGCTGTCACTATCCCGGCCAGTGTGAGGCTTCGCTATGCTGTCACTATCCTGGCCAGTGTGAGGCTACACTATGCTCTCACTATTCTGGCCAGTGTGTGGCTACACTATGCTGTCACTATCCTGGCCAGTGTGTGGCTACACTATGCTGTCACTATCCTGGCCAGTGTGAGGCTACACTATGCTGTCACTATCCTGGCAAGTGTGTGGCTACACTATGCTGTCACTATCCTGGCCAGTGTGTGGCTACACTATGCTGCCACTATCCTGGCCAGTGTGAGGCTACACTATGCTGTCACTATCCTGGCCAGTGTGAGGCTACATTATGCTGTCACTATCCTGGCCAGTGTGTGGCTACACTATGCTGTCACTCTCCTGGCCAGTGTGAGGCTACACTACGCTGTCACTATCCTGGCCAGTGTGTGGCCACACTATACTGTCACTATCCTGGCCAGTGTGAGGCTACACTATGCTGTCACTATCCCGGCCAGTGTGAGGCTACACTATGCTGTCACTATCCTGGCCAGTGTGAGGCTACACTACGCTGTCACTATCCTGGCCAGTGTGTGGCTACACTATGCTGTCTCTATCCTGGCCAGTGTGAGGCTACACTATTCTGTCACTATCCCGACCAGTATGAGGCTACACTATGCTGTCACTATCCCGGCGAGTGTGTGGCTACACTATGCTGTCACTATCCCGGCCAGTGTGAGGCTACACTATGCTGTCACTCTCCTGGCCAGTGTGTGGCTACACTATGCTGTCACTATCCCGGCCAGTGTGAGGCTTCGCTATGCTGTCACTATCCTGGCCAGTGTGAGGCTACACTATGCTGTCACTATCCTGGCCAGTGTGAGGCTACACTATGCTGTCACTATCCTGGCCAGTTTGTGGCTACACTATGCTGTCACTATCCTGGCCAGTGTGAGGCTACACTATGCTGTCACTATCCCGGCCAGTGTGAGGCTACACTATGCTGTCACTATCCTGGCCAGTGTGTGGCTACACTATGCTGTCACTATCCCGGCCAGTGTGAGGCTACACTATGCTGTCACTATCCTGGCCAGTGTGAGGCTACACTATGCTGTCACTATCCTGGCCAGTGTGAGGCTACACTATGCTGTCACTATCCTGGCCAGTGTGAGGCTACACTATGCTGTCACTATCCTGGCCAGTTTGAGGCTACACTATGCTGTCACTATCCTGGCCAGTATGTGGCTACACTATGTTGTCACTATCCTGGCCAGTGTGAGGCTACACTATGCTGTCACTATCCCGGCCAGTGTGAGGCTACACTATGCTGTCACTATCCTGGCCAGTGTGAGGCTACACTATGCTGTCACTATCCTGGCCAGTGTGAGGCTACACTATGCTGTCACTATCCCGGCCAGTGTGAGGCTACACTATGCTGTCACTATCCTGGCCAGTATGTGGCTACACTATGTTGTCACTCCTGGCCAGTGTGAGGCTACACTATGCTGTCACTATCCCGGCCAGTGTGAGGCTTCACTATGCTGTCACTATCCTGGCCAGTGTGAGGCTACACTATCCTGTCACTATCCTGGCCAGTGTGAGGCTACACTATGCTGTCACTATCCTGGCCAGTTTGAGGCTACACTATGCTGTCACTATCCTGGCCAGTATGTGGCTACACTATGTTGTCACTATCCTGGCCAGTGTGAGGCTACACTATGCTGTCACTATCCCGGCCAGTGTGAGGCTACACTATGCTGTCACTATCCTGGCCAGTGTGAGGCTACACTATGCTGTCACTATCCTGGCCAGTGTGAGGCTACACTATGCTGTCACTATCCCGGCCAGTGTGAGGCTACACTATGCTGTCACTATCCTGGCCAGTGTGAGGCTACGCTATGCTGTCACTATCCTGGCCAGTGTGAGGCTACACTATGCTGTCACTATCCTGGCCAGTGTGAGGCTACACTATGCTGTCACTATCCCGGCCAGTATGTGGCTACACTATGTTGTCACTATCCTGGCCAGTGTGAGGCTACACTATGCTGTCACTATCCCGGCCAGTATGTGGCTACACTATGCTGTCACTATCCTGGCCAGTGTGAGGCTACACTATGCTGTCACTATCCTGGCCAGTGTGTGGCTACACTATGCTGTCACTATCCCGGCCAGTGTGAGGCTACACTATGCTGTCACTATCCCGGCCAGTGTGAGGCTACACTATGCTGTCACTATCCTGGCCAGTGTGTGGCTACACTATGCTGTCACTATCCTGGCCAGTGTGAGGCTACACTATGCTGTCACTATCCCGGCCAGTGTGAGGCTACACTATGCTGTCACTATCCCAGCCAGTGTGAGGCTACACTATGCTGTCACTATCCCGGCCAGTGTGAGGCTACACTATGCTGTCACTGTCCCGGCCAGTGTGAGGCTACACTATGCTGTCACTATCCTGGCCAGTGTGTGGCTACACTATGCTGTCACTATCCTGGCCAGTGTGTGGCTACACTATGCTGTCACTATCCTGGCCAGTGTGAGGCTACACTATGCTGTCACTATCCCGGCCAGTGTGTGGCTACACTATGCTGTCACTATCCTGGCCAGTGTGAGGCTACACTACGCTGTCACTATCCTGGCCAGTGTGAGGCTACACTATGTTGTCACTATCCCGGCCAGTGTGAGGCTCCACTATGCTGTCACTATCCTGGCCAGTGTGTGGCTACACTATGCTGTCACTATCCTGGCCATTGTGAGGCTACACTATGCTGTCACTATCCCGGCCAGTGTGAGGCTACACTATGCTGTCACTATCCCAGCCAGTGTGAGGCTACACTATGCTGTCACTATCCCGGCCAGTGTGAGGCTACACTTTGCTGTCACTGTCCCGGCCAGTGTGAGGCTACACTATGCTGTCACTATCCCGGCGAGTGTGTGGCTACACTATGCTGTCACTGTCCCGGCCAGTGTGAGGCTACACTATGCTCTCACTATCCCGGCCTGTGTGTGGCTACACTATGCTGTCACTGTCCCGGCCAGTGTGAGGCTACACTATGCTGTCACTGTCCCAGCCAGTGTGTGGCTACACTATGCTGTCACTGTCCCGGCCAGTGTGAGGCTACACTATGCTGTCACTGTCCCGGCCAGTGTGTGGCTACACTATGCTGTCACTATCCCGGCCAGTGTGTGGCTACACTATGATGTCACTGTCCCGGCCAGTGTGTGGCTACACTATGCTGTCACTGTCCCGGCCAGTGTGAGGCTACACTATGCTGTCACTGTCCCGGCCAGTGTGAGGTTACTCTATGCTGTCACTGTCCCGGCCAGTGTGTGGCTACACTATGCTGTCACTGTCCCGGCCAGTGTGTGGCTACACTATGCTGTCACTATCCCGGCCAGTGTGTGGCTACACTATGCTGTCACTGTCCCGGCCAGTGTGTGGCTACACTATGCTGTCACTGTCCCGGCCAGTGTGTGGCTACACTATGCTGTCACTATCCCGGCCAGTGTGTGGCTACACTATGCTGTCACTGTCCCGGCCAGTGTGTGGCTACACTATGCTGTCACTATCCCGGCCAGTGTGTGGCTACACTATGCTGTCACTGTCCCGGCCAGTGTGAGGCTACACTATGCTGTCACTATCCCGGCCAGTGTGTGGCTACACTATGCTGTCACTGTCCCGGCCAGTGTGTGGCTACACTATGCTGTCACTGTCCCGGCCAGTGTGTGGCTACACTATGCTGTCACTGTCCCGGCCAGTGTGTGGCTACACTATGCTGTCACTGTCCCGGCCAGTGTGTGGCTACACTATGCTGTCACTGTCCCGGCCAGTGTGTGGCTACACTATGCTGTCACTATCCCGGCCAGTGTGTGGCTACACTATGCTGTCACTATCCCGGCCAGTGTGTGGCTACACTATGCTGTCACTGTCCCGACCAGTGTGTGGCTACACTATGCTGTCACTGTCCCGGCCAGTGTGTGGCTACACTATGCTGTCACTGTCCCGGCCAGTGTGTGGCTACACTATGCTGTCACTGTCCCGGCCAGTGTGTGGCTACACTATGCTGTCACTGTCCCGGCCAGTGTGTGGCTACACTATGCTGTCACTGTCCCGGCCAGTGTGTGGCTACACTATGCTGTCACTGTCCCGGCCAGTGTGTGGCTACACTATGCTGTCACTATCCCGGCCAGTGTGTGGCTACACTATGCTGTCACTGTCCCGACCAGTGTGTGGCTACACTATGCTGTCACTGTCCCGGCCAGTGTGTGGCTACACTATGCTGTCACTATCCCGGCGAGTGTGTGGCTACACTATGCTGTCACTGTCCCGGCCAGTTTTGGCTACACTATGCTGTCACTATCCCGGCCAGTGTGTGGCTACACTATGCTGTCACTGTCCAGGCCAGTGTGTCGCTACACTATGCTGTCACTATCCCGGCCAGTGTGAGGCTACACTATGCTGTCACTGTCCCGGCCAGTGTGAGGCTACACTATGCTGTCACTGTCCCGGCCAGTGTGTGGCTACACTATGCTGTCACTGTCCCGGCCAGTGTTAGGCTACACTATGCTGTCACTGTCCCGGCCAGTGTGTGGCTACACTATGCTGTCACTGTCCCGGCCAGTGTGTGGCTACACTATGCTGTCACTGTCCCGGCCAGTGTGTGGCTACACTATGCTGTCACTGTCCCGGCCAGTGTGTGGCTACACTATGCTGTCACTATCCTGGCCAGTGTGAGGCTACACTATGCTGTCACTGTCCCGGCCAGTGTGTGGCTACACTATGCTGTCACTGTCCCGGCCAGTGTGAGGCTACACTATGCTGTCACTATCCTGGCCAGTGTGAGTCTACACTATGCTGTCACTGTCCCGGCCAGTGTGTGGCTACACTATGCTGTCACTATCCCGGCCAGTGTGAGGCTACACTATGCTGTCACTCTCCCGGCCAGTGTGTGGCTACACTGTGCTGTCACTATCCCGGCCAGTGTGAGGCTACACTATGCTGTCACTGTCCCGGCCAGTGTGAGGCTACACTATGCTGTCACTGTCCCGGCCAGTGTGTGGCTACACTATGCTGTCACTATCCTGGCCAGTGTGAGGCTACACTATGCTGTCACTGTCCCGGCCAGTGTGTGGCTACACTATGCTGTCACTGTCCCGGCCAGTGTGAGGCTACAGTATGCTGTCACTGTTCCGGCCAGTGTGTGGCTACACTATGCTGTCACTATCCCGGCCAGTGTGTGGCTACACTATGCTGTCACTGTCCCTGCCAGTGTGTGGCTACACTATGCTCTCACTATCCCGGCCAGTGTGTGGCTACACTATGGTGTCACTGTCCCGGCCAGTGTGTCGCTACACTATGCTGTCACTATCCCGGCCAGTGTGAGGCTACACTATGCTGTCACTGTCCCGGCCAGTGTGAGGCTACACTATGCTGTCACTGTCCCGACCAGTGTGAGGCTAAACTATGCTGTCACTGTCCCGGCCAGTGTGTGGCTACACTATGCTGTCACTTTCCCGGCCAGTGTGAGGCTACACTATGCTGTCACTGTCCCGGCCAGTGTGAGGCTACAATATGCTGTCACTGTCCCGGCCAGTGTGAGGCTACACTATGCTGTCACTGTCCCGGCCAGTGTGTGGCTACACTATGCTGTCACTATCCCGGCCAGTGTGAGGCTACACTATGCTGTCACTGTCCCGGCCAGTGTGTGGCTACACTATGCTGTCACTGTCCCGACCAGTGTGAGGCTACACTATGCTGTCACTATCCCGGCCAGTGTGAGGCTACACTATGCTGTCACTGTCCCGGCCAGTGTGAGGCTACACTATGCTGTCACTGTCCCGGCCAGTGTGAGGCTACACTATGCTGTCACTGTCCCGGCCAGTGTGTGGCTACACTATGCTGTCACTGTCCCGGCCAGTGTGTGGCTACACTATGCTGTCACTGTCCCGGCCAGTGTGAGGCTACACTATGCTGTCACTGTCCCGGCCAGTGTGTGGCTACACTATGCTGTCACTATCCCGGCCAGTGTGTGGCTACACTATGCTGTCACTGTCCCGACCAGTGTGAGGCTACACTATGCTGTCACTGTCCCGGCCAGTGTGTGGCTACACTATGCTGTCACTATCCCGGCCAGTGTGAGGCTACACTATGCTGTCACTGTCCCGGCCAGTGTGTGGCTACACTATGCTGTCACTGTCCCGGCCAGTGTGAGGCTACACTATGCTGTCACTGTCCCGGCCAGTGTGAGGCTACACTATGCTGTCACTGTCCCGGCCAGTGTGAGGCTACACTATGCTGTCACTGTCCCGGCCAGTGTGTGGCTACACTATGCTGTCACTGTCCCGGCCAGTGTGTGGCTACACTATGCTGTCACTGTCCCGGCCAGTGTGAGGCTACACTATGCTGTCACTGTCCTGGCCAGTGTGTGGCTACACTATGCTGTCACTATCCTGGCCAGTGTGTGGCTACACTATGCTGTCACTGTCCCGGCCAGTGTGAGGCTACACTATGCTGTCATTGTCCCGGCCAGTGTGTGGCTACACTATGCTGTCACTGTCCTGGCCAGTGTGAGGCTACACTATGCTGTCACTGTCCCGGCCAGTGTGAGGCTACACTATGCTGTCACTGTCCCGGCCAGTGTGTGGCTACACTATGCTGTCACTGTCCCGGCCAGTGTGTGGCTACACTATGCTGTCACTGTCCCGGCCAGTGTGAGGCTACACTATGCTGTCACTGTCCTGGCCAGTGTGTGGCTACACTATGCTGTCACTATCCTGGCCAGTGTGTGGCTACACTATGCTGTCACTGTCCCGGCCAGTGTGAGGCTACACTATGCTGTCACTATCCCGGCGAGGGTCGAAACACTGGGTGTGTTTCCCTACACTGGTTGTCCATGTTCACCCATCAGTATAATAGGTACCAGGGTGTTAGTGGACTGGTGTGGGTCGCATCCTGGGACAAAACTGACCTAATTTGCGGGAAATGTTCATCATAACACGTGACTTTCTATATAGTAGTATGTCACTGATGTCAACTATGGTCTGTATACCTTGTACATGTACTGGTAGAAATAAAGATATTATTGCCATGAATTAAGTAAAGATCCTGGACGTTACCTTACGAAAGAGACGAATCAAATGTGAGAGTAATTATGAACAAGGTAAATTATGGAAATATAAGCACATATGCAGTATGATGTGATCCTTTATTGACAACGTTTCACCCACACAGTGGGTGAAACGTTGTCAATAAAGGATCACATTATACTGCATATGTGTTTATATTTCCACTGTGTCGGTATTTGATACCATTTATTTCGAAGGTAGATTATAGTGGACAAATGAAGGTGATATTAGAAGAGTGAGGAGCGTGTTGAGGAGTACAGACACAAGTGTACATACAGGAGGCAGTAGAACGCTACCCGAGGCAGTAGAACGCTACCCGAGGCAGTAGAACGCTACCCAGAAACTAGAAGTATTTTTGTTGTGTGTGAGATCCCAGGAATGTATCACTGTATTACATAATGGCGGTCCCTTGTACCTCACTGCCCACCAGTCTAATAATACACAGTTCCGCATAAGTTGATAATGTAATTATGTATCACAGTTGAAGATCTGAAGGTAATTAAAAGAGAATTTAATAGTCATCATGTGGAGACTAATATAATATATTTCTTTAATAAAAATTGTAAATTAAGACTTGTGATCCAACTCTAATTCAAACCTTTTGGAGGAGTATTCCTGGAGAGGGTTTCGGGGGTCAACGCCCCCGCGGCCCTGTCTGTGACTAGTTCTCATTGTGGATCAGGGACTGATCAACCAGGCTGCTACTGCTGGCCAAATGCAAACCGACGTAGGAACCACAGCCCAATTAGTCAGGTACTGACTTTAATTGCCTGTCATGTGCCTTCTTGAAGACAGTCAGGGGTCTATTGGTAATCCCCCTTATGTATGCTGGGAGGTAGTTGAACAGTCTTGGGCCCGTGACACTTATTGTGTGGTCTCTCAGTATACTCATATCGCCCCTGTTTTTTCACTGGGGGAATGTTGCACCGCCTGCCCTGTCTTTTGCTTCCGAAGGGCGTGATTTTCGTGTGCAAATTTAGGAGTATTCCCTCTAGGATTTTACAAGCGTATATTATTATGTATATTTTCTCCTGCATTCCAGGGAATACAAATCAAGGTACTTTAATGTTCCCAGCAATTCAGATGCTTTATCGTACTTACACTTGCCGTGAAAGTTCTCTGTACTTTCTCCTGGTCTACAATTTCTCCTGCCATTAGTGTACAGCAATATTCCAGCCTAGAGAGAACAAGCAATTAGAATAGAATCATCATGGGCTTGGCATCCCTAGTTTTGAAGGGTCTCATTATCCATTCTATCATTTTCCAACCAGATGTGGTAGATACATTATTGTGATCTTTGAAAGTGAGATCCTCTGACATTATCACTCCCAGGTCCTTCACACTACCAGGTCCTTAGAAAGTTATAGATCCATCTACAACTTTTCCTGTTATTCCTTTATCATGCATTTTGTACGCTACTGCACCATAATCACACTTGTCGAAGGATTTCGGAAAGTCTTTGCATTCTACATCTGTATTTTGTCTTCCATTGCATCTAAGACCTTGTCATAGTGGTCCAGTAGTTGGGACAGGCAGGAGCAACCTGCTCTAAACCCGTGTTGCCCTGGGTTGACGATCTTGCTTCTTATGACCCTTTCAAAGATTTTTATGATATGGGACGTTAGTGCTATAGGTTAGTAATTCTTTGCAATTGCTTTATTTCCGCCTTTGTGGAGCGGGGCTATGTCTGTTGTTTTAAATGACTGTTGGATGACCCCTGTATCCATGATCCCTCTCCACAGAATGCTGAAGGCACGTGAAAGGGGCTTCTTGCAGTCCTTGATGAATACTGACTTTCATAAGTCTGGGCATGGGGCAGAGTGCATGGGCATGTCATTTATTGCTTTTTCGAAGTCTTATGGTGTTAGGATAATATAGGAAATTTTTGAATTGACCAAATTTTGAGTCTCAGTCATAAATAATTCTAACCAGGGGTCCATTATTGAATGTTATTTTGATCTTAGATTTGGCATAAGAATATTATTTTTTTTTTTTTTAATTTTATTGATGGCTTTAAGCTTTTTCTGAGTTTCTTGTCTCCTGTATGATTCCTTAAGCTTAAGTTCGGTATTTGTTATTTCTCTGACCAGTGCCTCCCTTCGTATTTCATATATACTAGCCCCTTTCAGCAGCTCTGTGATTCTTCGTCTTCACCTGCACAGGGATCGTCTCTCTCTCTCTAGTTTACCTTGAGGTATGCTTTGAGCATACCTCAAGACAAAGGTTCGGATCCGTGTTGTTTAGGATGTCTTTCCAGCTTGTTTCATTTAGGACATGGTTGACTTGATCCCACTGTATGTTTTTGTTATTGAAGTTGAATTTGATGAAAGTGCCTTCACAGCTGGTCAACTTTTGCTGGTTAGGAGCCCTGTGCATACATGTCTGTACCTGTATTATGTTGTGGTCTGAGTGTATTCTCTTTGATACTGTTATATTTCATATCAGATCATCATTGTTGGCGAAGATGAGGCCTAGTGCATGTTCCAGTCTTGTTGGCTCTATTATTTGCTGGTTTAAAGTGAATTTGTTGCAGAGATTTAATAGCTCATGTGTGTGTGAATTTTCGTCTGAGCTGCCACATGGGGTTATCTCTGCTAAAATATTATTTGCTGCACTCCTCCACTTTAGGTGTCTTAAGTTGGAATCGCCCAGCAGCAAGTTGTTTGGGACAGGAGTTGTGACAGGAGTTGTGAGATTTTCCAGACAGAAATCAGTTTTCAAAAGCTGTTCTTGGAATTGTTGGGAAATTACATCCGGAGGCTTGTATACAACCACAATGACAAGGTTTTGGTTTTCAATCTTTACTGCCAAAACTTCATCTACATGAGGCCTGGTCACAGACCGGGCCACGGGGGCGTTGACCCCTAAAACCCTCTCCAGGTATTCTCCAGGCATACATTTGAGGTGTTTAGTAGTTCCGAGCAAATGAGCGACTTTGTGAAATACAGGCCAAACCCCCCATTGTTGTGCGTTTACTCTGTCACATCTGTATAGGTTACAACCTGGGATCCATATTTCGTGGGTCTCTGTGAAAGCCACAAACATCACGTTTGACTCTGTAAACAGTCCCTTGATGAAAGGTAATTTATTGTTTGTTGATGGTTTTAGACCCTGTATGTTTGCAAAGATAAATGTCATATTGATGGTACATAGGGGGGGCTTTGTTTGCTGGCATTAATATCTGTTGTTCTGTAGTGGAGGCCAATGACTGTGCCTCCATTCCAGAAGTGTTTTGAGTTTGTGTAGGATTTCTGTCATTTCTTGCCAGTTTCCTGTTTTGTCCTGGCACTAAAAACCTCCATCTCTGGAGTGGTTATGCCTCCCCTGGTTTGTTTCACAGTCTGGGTAATCTGTATCTTCTTGTCCCTTTAGGTGGTGTGCCTGACAAAATAGTTGTAGCATTGTCTTTCGTGGACTGACGAGTGACACATTTCTGGGTGAAACAAGTTACAAGAAGAAGAGTTGCATTCTCCTGTTGTCGTGTGTGTGTGCGGCATTTTTTAGGGATGTTCAAAATTGCACGTCCCACCTGTTTTTTCCAGATATTCCATGCTTTCAGATACACAAAGCATAGAATTTGTATAGATTTGATTTCTGTTTGTCAGGATTTTTTGTGGCTGCATTCTCTACTGGTGCATTTTTCTCTGTCCATTACCTACAGCCACTGTACTAACATCTGTGCTTCCACCAGCTTTTTCTGGTAATATAATGTATCAACACTGTTCCCTGAAGCATCGCCCCTTTTGTTGCATCTCCAGCAGTATTGCTACTTTGTACCTCTGGGAATTGTATAGTGTTGTCTTTACCTGTTTCATCATCAGGGCCACTATCTCCATCTGGTGCACTGTCCTCCAGGACAACACCAGCACCATCTGGTGCACTGTCCTCCAGGACAACACCAGCACCATCTGGTGCACTGTCCTCCAGGACAACACCAGCACCATCTGGTGCACTGTCCTCCAGGACAACACCAGCACCATCTGGTGCACTGTCCTCCAGGACAACACCAGTACCATCTGGTGCACTGTCCTCCAGGACAACACCAGTACCATCTGGTGCACTGTCCTCCAGGACAACACCAGCACCATCTGGTGCACTGTCCTCCAGGACATCACCACCATCTGGTGCACTGTCCTTCAGGACAACACCACTACATCTGGTGCACTGTCCTCCAGGACATCACCACCATCTGGTGCACTGTACTTCAGGACAACACCACTACCATCTGGTGCACTGTCCTCCAGGACAACACCAGTACCATCTGGTGCACTGTCCTTCAGGACAACACCACTACCATCTGGTGCACTGTCCTCCAGGACATCACCACCATCTGGTGCACTGTCCTTCAGGACAACACCACTACCATCTGGTGCACTGTCCTTCAGGACAACACCACTACCATCTGGTGCACTGTCCTCCAGGACATCACCACCATCTGGTGCACTGTCCTTCAGGACAACACCACTACCATCTGGTGCACTGTCCTCCAGGACAACACCACTACCATCTGGTGCACTGTCCTCCAGGACAACACCAGTACCATCTGGTGCACTGTCCTTCAGGACAACACCACTACCATCTGGTGCACTGTCCTCCAGGACAACACCAGCCTCAGGGGTGACAGCCCCATCTGACCCACTCCTTTTATTTTCCCAGCTGTTATACAAGACTCATATTTTCTAAGAAGGATATTTTTTTGTCGGTGTTCCTGTCTTTTAGTATAGATGTAATTTTCTCCCACAGGCGCCTCTCACTTGGGCAGTCCCAAAAACATTTTCCTGATTTAATATCAATGGTGGTTGATTGCTTAAGCTCCACACACGACCCATGGGATCATTTTCCTCAGAGATTGTATACAATCCCAGCAACGCCTCGCCTGTTACTCTTGTTGCAGATATATATAATTTTATAGACAATACTTTCAGTATCCCATATAACAATGTTTTCTCCAAACACATTAAACTTGAAGCTGCTCAGAAGTTACATTGCTATGTTATGATCATGGAAGATTTGTTTCTAATCAGATGCGACACTCAGAAATTGTCTCACGAAAAACAGTATTTCAAATTTTCTAATTTCTTGCCCCCTCCCTCCCCCCCCAAAAAAAAAGTTGGTACCTACCCAGACTGAAATCAATCTAATTTTTTTTTTCAAAGTAAGATTGACCAGCATTTAAGGAAGTAAGCTTTATATAAGCTTAGTGTACATAACATACGAATAAACGATTATTTTTGAAGACTGGGAGTAGTAAGCCAGTGGAAGGTCTCAGTCAGATGGCCATACAAATGTTTAGGAATGTTCTTGAGGTGACACAGATGTTATAGACACATAATATTAAGGGGATTTAACCTAACATCCAAATAGCATCAGTCACTTATTACTGATCAGAACATTCTCAAATTTTACCACACGAACCAATTTGATTAATAAAATTTGCACATGATAAACAATAAATTGTTTCCTGTGATAAACACATCACTACAAGTTTAGTTTCAAGCTGATCACAAGAACCATTTTCCAGTTATTGCACAGAATGCAACAATATTTGTGGGTAGACGGGCCAAGCCCGTCAAACCTTCCAAGCACTACACACCATCCGTCAACCACTCAAGGTTGATGCAGTTTGCAATTGTTATATTTTATTGGGAAGATAGCGCTAAAACCGTAGGGGCCATATAGCTCCTGTGGGAGGCATTCAGAGTCTATTAAGACAAGGGAAAGGCAAGTCCAGTTCCTTGGATCAAAAGCCCCTCACAAGCATCAAGGGGAAAATAATGCAACAAAGGTTGAAAGTGGCAGAATAGTGTTAGATAAAAGTCCACAATTGCAACAATGCAACATTTCATTGTAGCAACGCTGAACCCCGTTCAGGAAGTTTCTCATTCCTGTGTAGTCACCTTTCTTGTAGTTTGGCTTCATTCGCCCTGGCCTTCCTGCTTCCCCCTCCACTTGTAGCTCTACTGTGTATTCGAAGCTTAAAACCACATGGTCACTGGCCCCAAGGGGTCTTTCATGTGTGATGTCCTCAATATCTGCACTACTCAAGGTGAATACTAAGTCCAGTCTTGCTGGTTCATCCTCTCCTCTCTCTCTTGTAGTGTCCCTTACGTGTTGGTACATGAAGTTTTCCAGTATCACCTCCATCATCTTAGCCCCTCCATGTATCTTGGCCCCCATGTGGCTCCAAGTTCTCCCAATCTATTTCCTTGTGGTTAAAGTCACCCATGATCAGGAGCTTTGCCCTGCATGCATGAGCTCTTCTGGCAACTGCAGCCAGTGTGTCAACCATCGCTCTATTGCTCTCATCATACTCTTGCCTTGGCCTCCTGCTGTTCTGTGGTGGTTTATACATCACTGCAATTACCACTTTGAAGTGTTCCCGCTATGTAATCACTTGCTTCTCTGCTGTCTTCTCTCTCCAGCTCATCAAAATTCCATCGGTTTTTGATCAGCAATGCCACTCCTCCACCCCCCCTGTTCTCTCTGTCTTTCCTGAGGATCTGGTATCCCATTGGAAAGATGGCATCTGTTATCATACCTGTAAGCTTGGTTTCTGTGAGAGCTGTGATCTACGGTGATGCCTCTTTGACTCTTTCGTGCCACTCCTCCCACTTGTTATTCCATCAGCATTTGTGTACCATACCTTCAGTTTCCTCTCCAACACTGTGGTTTGGGGGGCCTGTGAGGGTGGGAGACCTGGTAGCATACTGTGGGGTTCTATAGCTGGGTGTTGGGTGGAAGCTGTGAGTATGGATTTTAGTTTGTGTTGGGATGGTGTGATAGGTTGTGGGGTTCTGAGGATGGTTTTGTGTGTGCTTGCCCTTGCTGCTCTGTCCTGCTCTGACTGACCTCAGCTGGTTCCGTCCTTGTCTCCTTTCCTAGCTCCTTTCGCTTTTTTGTCCTCTCCCTCAGCTGCTGTCTTTCTGTTTGTGTTCTGTCTCTGTCTAGGAACACCCTCTTGTACTCTGCCAAGTACTTCAACCGTGGTTTCTCTTGGAGGATCCTGTTCTGCACTGTTTCTGTCCTGAGAATCGGCTTGATTGGTCGTTTTCTCCCCTTCAAGTACCCCCCTATTCTCTGAGAATTTACAATCTCATTCATGTCTTCTTCACCTATATCTGTGATGATGTTCTCCATCTCCTTTCTTTGTGCCTGCCGTCTTTCAGTGTGTGTCCTTTCCTCTCTCTCCTGAAGCCCATGGATAAACACTGATTTTGCCCTTTCCTCCTCCCATTGCCTCTCCATCTGTAACTCTGGTTCCTGTCTGTACATGGTCATTTTCTCTCTTGTTTTTTCCAGTGGCTCTTGGTAGCACGGTTGTGCCTCTGCATGTGTGTGTGTGTACTCACCTAGTTGTGGTTGCAGGGGTCGATTCATAGCTCCTGGCCCCGTCTCTTCACTGGCCGCTACTGGGTCACTCACTGAACCATTAGCTTTATCATACCTCTGCTTAAAGCTATGTATGGATCCTGCCCCCACTACATCGCTTCCCAAAATAATCCACTTCCTGACTACTCTGTGGCTGAAGAAATACTTTCTAACATCCCTGTGATTCATCTGTGTCTTCAACTTCCAACTGTGTCCCCTTGTTGTTGTGTCCCATCTCTGGAACAGTCTGTTTCTGTCCACCTTGTCAATTCCTCTCAGTATTTTATATGCCATTATCCCCCAATCTCTCCTGTCCTACAGTGTTATCAGGTCGATTTCCCTTAACCTTTCCTCGTAGGACATATCCCTTAACTCTGGGACCAGTCTTGTTGCAAACCTTTGCACTTTCTCTAGTTTCTTTACGTATGTGTTGTGTGACCCAACAATTAATATTTACACAAATCACTCATTACAATTGTGACCGGTTGAGGACGAGTATATGGCTCATTACTTTATAACTACCCCTCAAGGAAGGTTCCTTGATGTTGGTGAGGGGCTCTTGATTTAGGGAATTGGATCTGTGCTCCAGTTCCCCGAATTAAGCCTGAATGCCTTCCACATATCCCCCCCCCAGGCGCTGTATAATCCTCCGGGTTTAGCGCTTCCCCCTTGATTATAATAATAATAATAATACTTTATAACTAGTTCATGATTGTGACCAGATCTACCTGAAGTTCATTACCTTTGTAACTAGTTCAGCTCTCATATCTTTGGAGTACAGTTCCTGGACCCATTATATACCTCTGTAATCTTTTGACTACCGCCCACAGGATGGGTATGTGGTGACTACCACCCACAGGATGGGCATGTGGAGACTACCACCCACAGGATGGGTATGTGGTAACTACCACCCACAGGATGGGTATGTGGTGACTACCACCCACAGGATGGGTATGTGGTAACTACCACCCACAGGATGGGTATGGGGTGAGTACCTGGAGTTTACCTGGAGAGAGTTCCGGGGGTCAACGCCCCCGCGGCCCGGTCTGTGACCAGGCCTCATGGTGGATCAGAGCCTGATCAACCAGGCTGTTATTGCTGGCTGCACGCAATCCAACGTACGAGGCACAGCCCGGCTGGTCAGGTACCGACTTTAGGTGCTTGTCCAGTGCCTGCTTGAAGACAGCCAGGGATCTATTGGTAATCCCCTTTATGTATGCTGGGAGGCAGTTGAACAGTCTCGGGCCCCTGACACTTATTGTATGGTCTCTTAACGTGCTAGTGACACCCCTGCTTTTCATTGGGGGGATGGTGCATCGTCTGCCAAGTCTTTTGCTTTCGTAGTGAGTGATTTTCGTGTGCAAGTTCAGTACTAGTCCCTCTAGGATTTTTTAGGTGTATATAATCATGTATCTCTCCCACCTGCATTCCAGGGAATACAGGTTCAGGAACTTCAATCGCTCCCAGTAATTGAGGTGTTTTATCTCCATTATGCGCAACGTGAAGGTTCTCTGTACATTTTCTAGGTCAGCAATTTCACCTGCCTTGAAAGGTGCTCTTAGTGTGCAGCAATATTCCAGCCTAGATAGAACAAGCGACCTGAAGAGTGTCATCATGGGCTTGGCATCCTAGTTTTGAAGGTTCTCATTATACATCCTGTCATTTTTCTAGCAGATGCGATTGATACAATGTTATGGTCCTTGAAGGTGAGATCCTCCGACATAATCACTCCCAGGTCTTTGACGTTGGTGTTTCGCTCTATTTTGTGGAAGGAATTTGTTTTGTACTCTGATGAAGATTTAATTTCCTCATGTTTACCATATCGGAGTAATTGAAATTTCTCATCGTTGAACTTCATATTGTTTTCTGCAGCCCACTGAAAGATTTGGTTAATGTCCGCCTGGAGCCTTGCAGTGTCTGCAATGGAAGACACTGTCATGCAGATTCGGGTGTCATCTGCAAAGGAAGACACGGTGCTGTGGCTGACATCCTTGTCTATGTCGGATATGAGGATGAGAAACAAGATGGGAGTGAGTACTGTGCCTTGTGGAACAGAACTTTTCACAGTAGCCGCCTCAGACTTTACTCTGGTGACTACTACTCTTTGTGTTCTGTTTGTGAGGAAATTATAAATCCATTTACCAACTTTTCCTGTTATTCCTTTAGCACGCATTTTGTGCGCTATTACGCCATGGTCACACTTGTCGAAGGCTTTTGCAAAGTCTGCATATATTACATCTGCATTCTTTTTGTCTTCTAGTGCATCTAGGATCTTGTGGTAGTGATCCAGTAGTTGGGACAAACAGGAGCGACCTGCTCTAAACCCATGTTGCCCTGGGTTGTGTAATTGATGGGTTTCTAGATGGGTGGCGGTCTTGTTTCTTAGGACCCTTTCAAAGATTTTTATGATATGGGATGTTAGTGCTACCGGTCTGTAGTTCTTTGCTATTACTTTACTGCCCCCTTTGTGGAGAGGGGCTATGTCTGTTGTTTTTAGTAGCTGTGGGACGACCCCCGTGTCCATGCTCCCTCTCCATAGGATGGTAAAAGCTCGTGATAGGGGCTTCTTGCAGTTCCTAATGAACACGGAGTTCCATGAGTCTGGCCCTGGGGCTTGCTAAAAACTGAGTCATACTGGGACTTGAGTAGCTCACTCATTTCCTAGCTGTCATCTGTGTAGGACCCATCTTGTTTAAGTAGGGGCCCAATACTGGACGTTGTTCTCGACTTTGATTTGGCATAGGAAAAGAAATACTTTGGGTTTCTTTCGATTTCATTAATGGCTTTTAGTTCTTCCCGCGATTCCTGACTCCTATAAGATTCCTTTAACTTAAGTTCGATGTTTGCTATTTCTCTGACCAGTGACTCCCTACGCATTTCAGATATATTGGCCTCTTTTAGCCGCTCTGTTATTCTTTTTCGTCGCCTGTAGAGGGAGTGCCTGTCTCTTTCTATTTTACATCTACTCCTTTTTCTTAAAGGAATAAGCCTTGAGCATACATCGAGTGCCACCGAGTTAATCTGTTCTAGGCATAAGTTTTGGTCTGTGTTGCTTAGTCTATCTTCCCAGCTTATATCGGTTAGGACTTGGTTTACTTGGTCCCACTTTATGTTCTTATTATTGAAGTTGAATTTGGTGAATGCTCCCTCGTGATTAATCTCATTATGTTGGTCTGGGGCTCCGCGCATACATGTCTAAACCTCGATTATGTTGTGATCTGAGTATATTGTTTTTGATATGGTGACATTTCGTATCAGATCATCATTGTTAGTGAAGATGAGGTCTAGTGTATTCTCCAGTCTAGTAGGCTCTATTGTTTGCTGGTTTAAATTGAATTTTGTGCAGAGATTTAAAAGCTCGTGTGAGTGTGAGTTTTCATCAGAGCTTCCTCCTGGTGTTATTACTGCAACAATATTATTTGCTATATTCCTCCATTTTAGGTGCCTTAAGTTGAAATCCCCCAGGAGCAAGATGTTGGGTGCAGGAGCTGGCAGATTTTCCAGACAGTGGTCAATTTTTAACAGCTGTTCCTGGAATTGCTGGGACGTTGCATCCGGAGGCTTGTAGACTACCACAATGACTAGGTTTTGGTTCTCGATCTTTACTGCTAAAACTTCCACTACATCATTTGAGGCATTTAGCAGTTCTGTGCAAACAAGTGACTCTGCAATGTACAGGCCAACCCCCCGCCCCCTTTTGCCTGTTCACTCTGTCACATCTGTATAGTGGGAACACTCACAGTGTGTGGCTACACTATTCTGTATAATAATTACATGGTGGGAACACTCACAGTGTGTGGTTACACTATTCTGTATGATAGTTACATAGTGGGAACACTCACAGTGTGGCTACACTATTCTGTATGATAGTTACATAGTAGGAACACTCACAGTGTGTGGCTACACTATTCTGTATGATAGTTACATAGTGGGAACACTCACAGTGTGTGGCTACACTATTCTGTATGTTACATAGTGGGAACACTCACAGTGTGTGGCTACACTATTCTGTATGATAGTTACATAGTGGGAAGACTCACAGTGTGTGGCTACACTATTCTGTATGATGTTTTAGTTACATAGTGGGAACACTCACAGTGTGTGGGTACACTATTCTGTATGTTACATAGTGGGAACACTCACAGTGTGTGGGTACACTATTCTGTATGTTACATAGTGGGAACACTCACAGTGTGTGGCTACACTATTCTGTATGATAGTTACATAGTGGGAACACTCACAGTGTGTTTGTACACTATGCTATACAAAACTTTCTAATCCAAATAAAGTCAGCACGTAATAGACTGGTTAATGAGTTTTAAAATGTACCTACTACACGAGGGTCATTAAGGCCGCACCTAACCTTACCACCACCAGACAAGAATAATACCTAAAATAGGTACTGCAGTAAACTTTGGGTATACCTGCGCTGCAAGGATCCTCTCGGTGTAAGTATCATGTGTTCCACAGTATAAATAACTCACATGGTTTGGTTTTATAGCTTTTGTTGCTTTATATGTCATCAGACAAAAAGAAGTGTCGCCTGACACGAGTCTTACTCATTAAGATGACCCATATATTTTTTCTTCATTTTAACGAATTATAGGTTAAATTTAAGGCTGCCCAAAATACTTTGTCAACAATGTCAACCATTTCTAAATTAGCTGTAAATTGCGTTAAGAAATAACAGTCTTCTGTTATCATGTTCCTTTGGTTTTCTTACAAGCTTTTGATGTATAGAAAATGTGAGAATGATCCTAAGTGTGTGAGATTTAAGGGTAGACAATACAATATATATATATATATATATATATATATATATATATATATATATATATATATATATATATATATATATATATATATATATATATATATATATATATACGTATATACACTGGGAAGTGAGATAAGTATACATATATTTTATTGTCTACCCTTAAACCACACATGTTGGATCATTCTCACATTTTTCTGTATATCAAACTATTGTAAGAAAACCTTAAGTGTAAGTGTTAGGGCTGGGTTCAAGCAGGGGCTGTATGATCTGCAGCCCGGGGTCCTCCACCAGCTGGAGGGCCTCCAGGTGCTGCAGCCCGGGGTCCTCCACCAGCTGGAGGGCCTCCAGGTGCTGCAGCCTGGGGTCCTCCACCAGCTGGAGGGCCTCCAGGTGCTGCAGCCTGGGGTCCTCCACCAGCTGGAGGGCCTCCAGGTGCTGCAGCCTGGGGTCCTCCACCAGCTGGAGGGCCTCCAGGTGCTGCAGACTGGCGTCCTCCACCAGCTGGAGGGCCTCCAGGTGCTGCAGCCTGGGGTCCTCCACCAGCTGGAGGGCCTCCAGGGCAGCCTGCTGCAGCCCGGGGTCCTCCACCAGCTGGAGGGCCTCCAGGTGCTGCAGCCTCCTCCACCAGCTGGAGGGCCTCCAGGTGCTGCAGGGGGTCCTCCACCAGCTGGAGGGCCTCCAGGTGCTGCAGCCTGGGGTCCTCCACCAGCTGGAGGGCCTCCAGGTGCTGCAGCCCGGGGTCCTCCACCAGCTGGAGGGCCTCCAGGTGCTGCAGTCCGGGGTTCTCCACCAGCTGGAGGGCCTCCAGGTGCTGCAGGGCCTCCAGGGCTCAGCTCCACCAGCTGGAGGGCCTCCAGGTGCTGCAGCCCGGGGTCCTCCACCAGCTGGAGGGCCTCCAGGTGCTGCAGCCAGCTGGAGGGCCTCCAGGTGCTGCAGTCCCCTCCACCAGCTGGAGGGCCTCCTCCACCAGCTGGAGGGCCTCCAGGTGCTGCAGACCGGGGTCCTCCACCAGCTGGAGGGCCTCCAGGTGCTGCAGCCAGCTGGAGGGCCTCCAGGTGCTGCAGCCCGGGGTCCTCCACCAGCTGGGGGCCTCCAGGTGCTGCACCAGCTGGAGGGCCTCCAGGTGCTGCAGCCTGGGGTCCTCCACCAGCTGGAGGGCCTCCAGGTGCTGCAGTCCGGGGTCCTCCACCAGCTGGAGGGCCTCCAGGCGCTGCAGCCCGGGGTCCTCCACCAGCTGGAGGGCCTCCAGGTGCTGCAGCCCGGGGTCCTCCACCAGCTGGAGGGCCTCCAGGTGCTGCAGTCCCCTCCACCAGGGGTCCTCCACCAGCTGGAGGGCCTCCAGGTGCTGCAGTCCGGGGTCCTCCACCAGCTGGAGGGCCTCCAGGTGCTGCAGCCCGGGGTCCTCCACCAGCTGGAGGGCCTCCAGGTGCTGCAGTCCGGGGTCCTCCACCAGCTGGAGGGCCTCCAGGCGCTGCAGCCCGGGGTCCTCCACCAGCTGGAGGGCCTCCAGGCGCTGCAGCCCGGGGTCCTCCACCAGCTGGAGGGCCTCCAGGTGCTGCAGCCCGGGGTCCCCACCAGGGGTCCTCCACCAGCTGGAGGGCCTCCAGCCGCAGCAGCCCGGGGTCCCCCACCAGCTGGAGGGCCTCCAGGTGCTGCAGCCCGGGGTCCACCACCAGCTGGAGGGCCTCCAGGTGCTGCAGCCCGGGGTCCTCCACCAGCTGGAGGGCCTCCAGGTGCTGCAGCTGCAGCCCTCCAGGGGTCCTCCACCAGCTGGAGGGCCTCCAGGTGCTGCAGCCCCTCCACCAGCTGGGTCCTCAGCACCAGCTGGAGGGCCTCCAGGCGCTGCAGTCCAGGGTCCTCCACCAGCTGGAGGGCCTCCAGGCGCTGCAGCCCGGGGTCCTCCACCAGCTGGAGGGCCTCCAGGCGCTGCAGTCCAGGGTCCTCCACCAGCTGGAGGGCCTCCAGGCGCTGCAGTCCAGGGTCCTCCACCAGCTGGAGGGCCTCCAGGTGCTGCAGCCCGGGGTCCTCCACCAGCTGGAGGGCCTCCAGGTGCTGCAGCCTGGGGTCCTCCACCAGCTGGAGGGCCTCCAGGTGCTGCAGCCTGGGGTCCTCCACCAGCTGGAGGGCCTCCAGGTGCTGCAGCCCGGGGTCCTCCACCAGCTGGAGGGCCTCCAGGTACTGCAGCCCGGGGTCCTCCACCAGCTGGAGGGCCTCCAGGTGCTGCAGCCCGGGGTCCTCCACCAGCTGGAGGGCCTCCAGGCGCTGCAGTCCACGGTCCTCCACCAGCTGGAGGGCCTCCAGGTGCTGCAGCCCGGGGTCCTCCACCAGCTGGAGGGCCTCCAGGCGCTGCAGTCCAGGGTCCTCCACCAGCTGGAGGGCCTCCAGGTGCTGCAGCCCGGGGTCCTCCACCAGCTGGTGGGCCTCCAGGTGCTGTTGCCCAGGGTCCTCCACCAGCTGGAGGGCCTCCAGGTGCTGCAGTCCAGGGTCCTCCACCAGCTGGAGGGCCTCCAGGTGCTGCAGCCCAGGGTCCTCCACCAGCTGGAGGGCCTCCAGGTGTTGCAGCCCAGGGTCCTCCACCAGCTGGAGGGCCTCCAGGTGTTGCAGCCCAGGGTCCTCCACCAGCTGGAGGGCCTCCAGGTGTTGCAGTCCAGGGTCCTCCACCAGCTGGAGGGCCTCCAGGTGTTGCAGCCCAGGGTCCTCCACCAGCTGGAGGGCCTCCAGGTGCTGCAGCCCAGGGTCCTCTACCAGCTGGAGCGCCTCTAGGTGCTGCATCCCAGGGTCCTCCACCAGCTGGAAGGTGCTGTAGCCCAGGGTCCTCCACCAGCTGGAGGGCCTCCTTTGCTGCAGCCCAGGGTCCTCCACAAGCTGGAGGGCCTACAGGTGCTGCAGCCCAGGGTCCTCCACCAGCTGGAGGGCCTCCATGTGCTGCAGCCCAGGGTCCTCCACCAGCTGGAAGGTACTGTAGCCCAGGGTCCTCCACCAGCTGGAAGGTGCTGTAGCCCTGGGTCCTCCACCAGCTGGAAGGTGCTGTAGCCCAGGGTCCTCCACCAGCTGGAGGGCCTCCAGGTGCTGCAGGCTCCATCGCTAGCGCACTCAGCTCACACACTGAGGTCCGGGGTTCGAATCGCCTCCGGCACGGCTGGAAAACATTAGGGACGTGTTTCCATAAGACACCTGGTGTCCCTGTCCCTGTTCACCCATCAGTTTAAAATGGGTACCTGGGTGTTAGTGGACTGGTGTGGGTCGCATCCTGGGACAAAACTGACGTAATTTGCGGGAAATGTTCAGCATAACAAGGGACTTTCTATATTGTAGTATGTCACTGATGTCAGCTATGGTCTGTATACCTTGTACATGTACTGGTAGAAATAAAGATATAAAAGGAAATCCGCCAGCTGGAAGGCATCCAGGTGTTGTAGCCCAGGAGATTCACGGTACCTGTAGCCCAGGAGCCTCACAGTACTTGTAGCCCAGGAGCCTCACAGTACTTGTAGCCCAGGAGCCTCACAGTACCTGTAGCCCAGGAGCCTCACAGTACTTGTAGCCCAGGAGCCTCACAGTATCTGTAGCCCAGGAGCCTCACAGTACTTGTAGCCCAGGAGCCTCACAGTACTTGTAGCCCAGGAGCCTCACAGTACTTATAGCCCAGGAGCCTCACAGTACTTGTAGCCCAGGAGCCTCACAGTACTTGTAGCCCAGGAGCCTCACAGTACTTGTAGCCCAGGAGCCTCACAGTATCTGTAGCCCAGGAGCCTCACAGTACTTGTAGCCCAGGGGCCTCACAGTACTTGTAGCCCAGGAGCCTCACAGTATCTGTAGCCCAGGAGCCTCACAATACTTGTAGCCAAGGAGCTTCACAGTACTTGTAGCCCAGGGGCCTCACGGTACTTGTAGCCCAGGAGCCTCACAGTATCTGTAGCCCAGGAGCCTCACAGTACTTGTAGCCCAGGAGCCTCACAGTACTTGTAGCCCAGGAGCCTCACAGTACTTTTAGGCCAGGAGCCTCACAGTACTTGTAGCCCAGGAGCCTCACAGTATCTGTAGCCCAGGAGCCTCACACTACTTGTAGCCCAGGAGCCTCACAGTACCTGTAGCCCAGGAGCGTCACAGTACCTGTAGCCCAGGAGCCTCACAGTACTTGTAGCCCAGGAGCCTCACAGTACTTGTAGCCTAGGAGTCTCACAGTACTTGTACCCCAGGAGCCTCACAGTACCTGTAGCCCAGGAGCCTCACAGTACTTGTAGCCCAGGGGCCTCAAAGTACCTGTAGCCCAGGAGCCTCACAGTACATGTAGCCCAGGGGCCTCAAAGTACCTGTAGGCCAAGGGCCTCACAGTACCTGTAGCCCAGGAGCCTTACAGTACCTGTAGCCCAGGAGCCTCACAGTACTTGTAGCCCAGGAGCCTCACAGTACCTGTAGCCCAGGGGCCTCAAAGTACCTGTAGGCCAAGGGCCTCACAGTACCTGTAGCCCAGGAGCCTTACAGTACCTGTAGCCCAGGGGCCTCACAGTACCTGTGGCCCAGGGGCCTCACAGTACCTGTAGCCCAGGAGTCACAGTACCTGCAGCCCAAGGGCCTCACAGTACCTGTATCCCAGGGGCCTCATAGTACCTGTAGCCCAGGGGCCTCACAGTACCTGTAGCCCAGGTGCCTCACAGTACCTATAGTCCAGGGGCCTCACAGTACCTGTAGCCCAGGGGCCTCAGTACCTGTAGCCCAGAAGCCTCACAGAAACCTGTAGCCCAGAAACCTCACAGTACCTGTAGTCCAGGGGCCTCACAGTACCTGTAGCCCAGGGGCCTCACAGTACCTGTAGCCCAGATGCCTCACAGTACCTGTAGTCCAGGGGCCTCACAGTACCTGTAGCCCAGGGGCCTCAGTACCTGTAGCCCAGAAGCCTCACAGTACCTGTAGCCCAGAAACCTCACAGTACCTGTAGCCCAGGGGCCTCACAGTACCTGTAGCCCAGAGGTCTCACAGTACCTGTAGCCCAGGGGCCTCACACTACCTGTAGCCCAGGGACCTCACAGCACCTGTAGCCCAGGGGCCTCATAGTACCTGTAGCCCAGGGGCCTCACAGTACCTGTAGCCTAGAAGTCTCACAATACCTGTAGCCCAGAGGCCTCACAGCACCCGTAGCCCAGGGGCCTCACAGTACCTGTAGCCCAGAGGCCTCACAGTACCTGTAGCCTAGGGGCCTCATAGTACCTGTATCCCAGGGGCCTCAGAGTACCTGTAGCCCAGGGGCCTGACAGTACCTGTAGACAAGAGGCCTGACACTACCTGTAGCCCAGGGGCCTCACAGTACCTGTAGCCCAGGGGCTTCACAGTACCTGTAGCCCAGAGGCCTGACAGTACCTGCAGCCCAGGGACCTCACATTACCTGTAGCCCAGAGGCCTCACAGTATCTGTTGCCCAGGGGCCTTACAGTACCTGTAGCCCAGAGGCCCCACAGTACCTGTAGTCCAGGGGCCTCACAGCACCTGTAACCCAGAGGCCTCACAGTACCTGTAGACCAGAGGCCTCACAGTACCTGTAGCCCAGGGGCCTCACAGTACCTGTAGCCCAGAGGCCTCACAGTACCTGTAGCCCAGGGGCCTCACAGTACCTGTAGTCCAGATGCCTCACCGTACCTGTAGCCCAGAGGCCTCACAGTACCTGTAGCCCAGGGGCCTCACAGTACCTGTAGCCCAGAGGCCTCACAGTACCTGTAGCCCAGAGGCCTCACAGTGCCTGTAGCCCAGAGGCCTCACAGTACCTGTAGCCCAGGGGCCTCACAGTACCTGTAGCCCAGAGGCCTCACAGTACCTGTAGCCCAGGGGCCTCACAGTACCTGTAACCCAGGGGCCTCACAGTACCTGTAGCCCAGGGGTCTCACAGTACCTGCAGCCGAGGGGCCTCACAGTACCTGCAGCCCAAGGGCCTCACAGTACCTGTAGCCCAAGGGCCTCACAGTACCTGAAGCCCAGGGGCCTCACAGCACCTGTAGCCCAGGGGCCTCACAGTACCTGTAGCCCAGAGGCCTCACAGTACCTGTAGCCCAGGGGCCTCACAGTACCTGTAGCCCAGGGGCCTCACAGTACCTGTAGCCCAGGGGTCTCACAGTACCTGCAGCCCAGGGGCCTCACAGTACCTGCAGCCCAGGGGCCTCACAGTACCTGTAGCCCAGGGGCCTCACAGTACCTGAAGCCCAGGGGCCTAACAGCACCTGTAGCCCAGGGGCCTCACAGTACCTGTAGTCCAGAGGCCTCACAGTACCTGTAGCCCAGGGGCCTCACAGTACCTGTAGCCCTGGGGCCTCACAGTACCTGTAGACTAGGGGCCTCACAGTACCTGTAGCCCAGGGGCCTCACAGTACCTGTAGCCCAGGGGCCTCACAGTACCTATAGCCCAGGAGCCTCACAGTACCTGTAGCCCAGGGGCCTCACAGTACCTCTAGCCCAGGGGCCTCACAGTACCTGTATCCCAGGGGCCTCACAGTACCTGTATCCCAGGGGCCTCACAGTACTTGTAGCCCAGGGGCCTCACAGTACCTGTATCCCAGGGGCCTCACAGTACCTGTAGCCCAGGGGCCTCACAGTACCTGTATCCCAGGGGCCTCACAGTACCTCTAGGCCAGGGGCCTCACAGTACCTGTATCCCAGGGGCCTCACAGTACCTGTATCCCAGGGGCCTCACAGTACCTGTAGCCCAGGAGCCTCACAGTACCTGTAGCCCAGGGGCCTCACAGTACCTCTAGCCCAGGGGCCTCACAGTACCTGTATCCCAGGGGCCTCACAGTACCTGTATCCCAGGGGCCTACAAAATCTTAATCTAACCCAGGGTAATCACAGTACCTGTATCCCAGGGGCCTACAAAATCTTAATCTAACTCTGACTGTGTAATAACAGACTTAAAGATGAGATATTTCTATTGGGACACAATATTGATACCCTGAGGTAGGTCAGTGGTAGCGTCACATACTTGGTAGCTCAGTGGTAGCGTCATATACTTGGTAGGTCAGTGGTAGCGTTACATACTTGGTAGGTCAGTGGTAGCATCACATACTTGGTAGCTCAGTGGTAGCATCACATACTTGGTAGCTCAGTGGTAGCATCACATACTTGGTAGGTCAGTGGTAGCGTCACATACTTGGTAGGTCAGTGGTAGCGTTACATACTTGGTAGGTCAGTGGTAGCATCACATACTTGGTAGGTCAGTGGTAGCATCACATACTTGGTAGGTCAGTGGTAGCATCACATACTTGGTAGGTCAGTGGTAGCGTCACATACTTGGTAGGTCAGTGGTAGCATCACATACTTGGTAGCTCAGTGGTAGCATCGCATACTTGGTAGGTCAGTGGTAGCGTCACATACTTGGTAGGTCAGTGGTAGCGCCACATACTTGGTAGGTCAGTGGTAGCGTCACATACTTGGTAGGTCAGTGGTAGCATCACATACTTGGTAGCTCAGTGGTAGCATCACATACTTGGTAGGTCAGTGGTAGCATCACATACTTGGTAGGTCAGTGGTAGCTTCACATACTTGGTAGGTCAGTGTTAGCGTCACATACATCAGTGGTAGCTTACTTGGTAGGTCAGTGGTAGCATCACATACTTGGTAGGTCAGTGGTAGCATCACATACTTGGTAGGTCAGTGGTAGCATCACATACTTGGTAGGTCAGTGGTAGCATCACATACTTGGTAGGTCAGTGGTAGCATCACATACTTGGTAGGTCAGTGGTAGCGTCACATACTTGGTAGGTCAGTGGTAGCGTCACATACTTGGTAGGTCAGTGGTAGCATCACATACTTGGTAGGTCAGTGGTAGCATCACATACTTGGTAGGTCAGTGGTAGCATCACATACTTGGTAGGTCAGTGGTAGCATCACATACTTGGTAGGTCAGTGGTAGCATCACATACTTGGTAGGTCAGTGGTAGCATCACATACTTGGTAGGTCAGTGGTAGCATCACATACTTGGTAGCTCAGTGGTAGCGTTACATACTTGGTAGGTCAGTGGTAGCGTCACATACTTGGTAGGTCAGTGGTAGCATCACATACTTGGTAGGTCAGTGGTAGCATCACATACTTGGTAGGTCAGTGGTAGCATCACATACTTGGTAGGTCAGTGGTAGCGTCACATACTTGGTAGGTCAGTGGTAGCATCACATACTTGGTAGCTCAGTGGTAGCATCACATACTTGGTAGCTCAGTGGTAGCATCACATACTTGGTAGCTCAGTGGTAGCATCACATACTTGGTAGGTCAGTGGTAGCGTCACATACTTGGTAGGTCAGTGGTAGCATCACATACTTGGTAGGTCAGTGGTAGCATCACATACTTGGTAGGTCAGTGGTAGCATCACATACTTGGTAGGTCAGTGGTAGCATCACATACTTGGTAGGTCAGTGGTAGCATCACATGCTTGTTAGGTCAGTGGTAGCATCACATACTTGGTAGGTCAGTGGTAGCGTCACATACTTGGTAGGTCAGTGGTAGCGTCACATACTTGGTAGGTCAGTGGTAGCATCACATGCTTGTTAGGTCAGTGGTAGCATCACATACTTGGTAGCTCAGTGGTAGCATCGCATACTTGGTAGCTCAGTGGTAGCATCACATACTTGGTAGGTCAGTGGTAGCGTCACATACTTGGTAGGTCAGTGGTAGCGTCACATACTTGGTAGGTCAGTGGTAGCATCACATACTTGGTAGGTCAGTGGTAGCATCACATACTTGGTAGCTCAGTGGTAGCGTCACATACTTGGTAGGTCAGTGGTAGCATCACATACTTGGTAGGTCAGTGGTAGCATCACATACTTGGTAGCTCAGTGGTAGCATCACATACTTGGTAGCTCAGTGGTAGCGTTACATACTTGGTAGGTCAGTGGTGGCATCACATACTTGGTAGGTCACTGGTAGCGTCACATACTTGGTAGGTCAGTGGTAGCATCACATACTTGGTAGGTCAGTGGTAGCATCACATACTTGGTAGCTCAGTGGTAGCATCACATACTTGGTAGCTCAGTGATAGCGTCACATACTTGGTAGGTCAGTGGTAGCATCACATACTTGGTAGCTCAGTGGTAGCATCACATACTTGGTAGCTCAGTGGTAGCTCAGGTAGGTAGCGTCACATACTTGGTAGGTCAGTACTTGGTAGCTCAGTGGTAGCGTTACATACTTGGTAGGTCAGTGGTAGCATCACATACTTGGTAGGTCAGTGGTAGCGTCACATACTTGGTAGGTCAGTGGTAGCATCACATACTTGGTAGCTCAGTGGTAGCGTTACATACTTGGTAGGTCAGTGGTAGCGTCACATACTTGGTAGGTCAGTGGGAGCGTCACATACTTGGTAGGTCAGTGGTAGCATCACATACTTGGTTGCTCAGTGGTAGCGTCACATACTTGGTAGGTCAGTGGTAGCATCACATACTTGGTAGGTCAGTGGTAGCGTCACATACTTGGTAGGTCAGTGGTAGCATCACATACTTGGTAGGTCAGTGGTAGCATCACATACTTGGTAGGTCAGTGGTAGCATCACATACTTGGTAGCTCAGTGGTAGCATCACATACTTGGTAGCTCAGTGGTAGCGTTACATACTTGGTAGGTCAGTGGTAGCATCACATACTTGGTAGGTCAGTGGTAGCGTCACATACTTGGTAGCTCAGTGGTAGCGTTACATACTTGGTAGGTCAGTGGTAGCATCACATACTTGGTAGCTCAGTGGTAGCGTTACATACTTGCTAGGTCAGTGGTAGCATCACATACTTGGTAGGTCAGTGGTAGCGTCACATACTTGGTAGGTCAGTGGTAGCGTTACATACTTGGTAGGTCAGTGGTAGCGTTACATACTTGGTAGGTCAGTGGTAGCGTCACATACTTGGTAGCTCAGTGGTAGCGTTACATACTTGGTAGGTCAGTGGTAGCATCACATACTTGGTAGGTCAGTGGTAGCATCACATACTTGGTAGGTCAGTGGTAGCATCACATACTTGGTAGCTCAGTGGTAGCGTTACATACTTGGTAGGTCAGTGGTAGCATCACATACTTGGTAGCTCAGTGGTAGCGTTACATACTTGGTAGGTCAGTGGTAGCGTCACATACTTGGTAGGTCAGTGGTAGCATCACATACTTGGTAGCTCAGTGGTAGCATCACATACTTGGTAGGTCAGTGGTAGCGTTACATACTTGGTAGGTCAGTGGTAGCATCACATACTTGGTAGGTCAGTGGTAGCATCACATACTTGGTAGCTCAGTGGTAGCGTTACATACTTGGTAGGTCAGTGGTAGCGTCACATACTTGGTAGCTCAGTGGTAGCATCACATACTTGGTAGGTCAGTGGTAGCATCACATACTTGGTAGGTCAGTGGTAGCATCATATACTTGGTAGCTCAGTGGTAGCTGTCTGTTCAGTGGTAGCACCAGTCTGACTGATGCTGTTGCTGTCAGTGACACCAGTTTGACTGATGCTGTTGCTATCAGTGACACCAGTCTGACTGATGCTGTTGCTGTCAGTTGCACCAGTGTGACTGATGCTGTTGCTGTCAGTTGCACCAGTGTGACTGATGCTGTTGCTGTCAGTGACACCAGTCTGACTGATGCTGTTGCTGTCAGTGACACCAGTTTGACTGATGCTGTTGCTGTCAGTTGCACCAGTGTGACTGATGCTGTTGCTGTCAGTGACACCAGTCTGACTGATGCTGTTGCTGTCAGTTGCACCAGTGTGACTGATGCTGTTGCTGTCAGTGACACCAGTCTGACTGATGCTGTTGCTGTCAGTTGCACCAGTGTGACTGATGCTGTTGCTGTCAGTGACACCAGTCTGACTGATGTTGTTGCTGTCAGTGACACCAGTTTGACTGATGCTGTTGCTGTCAATGACACCAGTGTGACTGATGCTGTTGCTGTCAGTGACACCAGTTTGACTGATGCTGTTGCTTTCAGTGACGCCAGTTTGATTGATGCTGTTGCTGTCAGTGACACCAGTTTGACTGATGCTGTTGCTGTCAGTGACACCAGTTTGACTGATGCTGTTGCTGTCAGTGACACCAGTCTGACTGATGCTGTTGCTGTCAGTAACACCAGCGTGACTGATGCTGTTGCTGTCAGTGACACCAGTCTGACTGATGCTGTTGCTGTCAGTGACACCAGTTTGACTGATGCTGTTGCTGTCAGTGACACCAGTCTGACTGATGCTGTTGCTGTCAGTTGCACCAGTGTGACTGATGCTGTTGCTGTCAGTTGCACCAGTGTGACTGATGCTGTTGCTGTCAGTGACACCAGTCTGACTGATGCTGTTGCTGTCAGTGACACCAGTTTGACTGATGCTGTTGCTGTCAGTTGCACCAGTGTGACTGATGCTGTTGCTGTCAGTGACACCAGTCTGACTGATGCTGTTGCTGTCAGTTGCACCAGTGTGACTGATGCTGTTGCTGTCAGTGACACCAGTCTGACTGATGCTGTTGCTGTCAGTTGCACCAGTGTGACTGATGCTGTTGCTGTCAGTGACACCAGTCTGACTGATGTTGTTGCTGTCAGTGACACCAGTTTGACTGATGTTGTTGCTGTCAATGACACCAGTGTGACTGATGCTGTTGCTGTCAGTGACACCAGTTTGACTGATGCTGTTGCTGTCAGTGACGCCAGTTTGACTGATGCTGTTGCTGTCAGTGACACCAGTTTGACTGATGCTGTTGCTGTCAGTGACACCAGTTTGACTGATGCTGTTGCTGTCAGTGACACCAGTCTGACTGATGCTGTTGCTGTCAGTAACACCAGCGTGACTGATGCTGTTGCTGTCAGTGACACCAGTTTGACTGATGCTGTTGCTGTCAGTGACACCAGTTTGACTGATGCTGTTGCTGTCAGTGACACCAGTTTGACTGATGCTGTTGCTGTCAGTGACACCAGTCTGACTGATGCTGTTGCTGTCAGTGACACCAGTTTGACTGATGCTGTTGCTGTCAGTGACACCAGTGTGACTGATGCTGTTGCTGTCAGTGACACCAGTTTGATGCTGTTGCTGTCAGTAACACCAGCGTGACTGATGCTGTTGCTGTCAGTGACACCAGTTTGACTGATGCTGTTGCTGTCAGTGACATCAGTTTGACTGATGCTGTTGCTGTCAGTGACACAAGTCTGACTGATGCTGTTGCTGTCAGTGACATCAGTTTGATGTTGTTGCTGTCAGTGACATCAGTTTGACTGATGCTGTTGCTGTCAGTGACACCAGTCTGACTGATGCTGTTGCTGTCAGTGACACCAGTTTGACTGATGCTGTTGCTGTCAGTGACACCAGTTTGACTGATGCTGTTGCTGTCAGTGACACCAGTTTCACTAATGCTGTTGCTGTCTGTGACACAAGTCTGACTGATGCTGTTGCTGTCAGTGACATCAGTTTGATGCTGTTGCTGTCAGTGACATCAGTTTGATGCTGTTGCTGTCAGTGACATCAGTTTGATGCTGTTGCTGTCAGTGACATCAGTTTGACTGATGCTGTTGCTGTCAGTGACACCAGTTTGACTGATGCTGTTGCTGTCAGTGACATCAGTTTGACTGATGCTGTTGCTGTCAGTGACATCAGTTTGACTGATGCTGTTTCTGTCAGTGACACAAGTCTGACTGATGCTGTTGCTGTCAGTGACATCAGTTTGATGCTGTTGCTGTCAGTGACACCAGTCTGACTGATGCTGTTGCTGTCAGTGACACCAGTTTGACTGATGCTGTTGCTGTCAGTGACACCAGTTTGACTGATGCTGTTGCTGTCAGTGACACCAGTTTGACTGATGCTGTTGCTGTCAGTGACACCAGTTTGACTGATGCTGTTGCTGTCAGTGACACCAGTCTGACTGATGCTGTTGCTGTCAGTGACACCAGTTTGACTGATGCTGTTGCTGTCAGTGACACCAGTTTGACTGATGCTGTTGCTGTCAGTGACACCAGTTTGACTGATGCTGTTGCTGTCAGTGACACCAGTTTGACTGATGCTGTTGCTGTCAGTGACACCAGTCTGACTGATGCTGTTGCTGTCAGTGACACCAGTTTGACTGATGCTGTTGCTGTCAGTGACACCAGTGTGACTGATGCTGTTGCTGTCAGTGACACCAGTTTGACTGATGCTGTTGCTGTCAATAACACCAGCGTGACTGATGCTGTTGCTGTCAGTGACATCAGTTTGACTGATGCTGTTGCTGTCAGTGACACAAGTCTGACTGATGCTGTTGCTGTCAGTGACATCAGTTTGATGTTGTTGCTGTCAGTGACATCAGTTTGACTGATGCTGTTGCTGTCAGTGACACCAGTTTGACTGATGCTGTTGCTGTCAGTGACATCAGTTTGACTGATGCTGTTGCTGTCAGTGACATCAGTTTGACTGATGCTGTTTCTGTCAGTGACACAAGTCTGACTGATGCTGTTGCTGTCAGTGACATCAGTTTGATGCTGTTGCTGTCAGTGACACCAGTCTGACTGATGCTGTTGCTGTCAGTGACACCAGTTTGACTGATGCTGTTGCTGTCAGTGACACCAGTTTGACTGATGCTGTTGCTGTCAGTGACACCAGTTTGACTGATGCTGTTGCTGTCAGTGACACCAGTTTGACTGATGCTGTTGCTGTCAGTGACACCAGTCTGACTGATGCTGTTGCTGTCAGTGACACCAGTTTGACTGATGCTGTTGCTGTCAGTGACACCAGTTTGACTGATGCTGTTGCTGTCAGTGACACCAGTTTGACTGATGCTGTTGCTGTCAGTGACACCAGTTTGACTGATGCTGTTGCTGTCAGTGACACCAGTCTGACTGATGCTGTTGCTGTCAGTGACACCAGTTTGACTGATGCTGTTGCTGTCAGTGACACCAGTGTGACTGATGCTGTTGCTGTCAGTGACACCAGTTTGACTGATGCTGTTGCTGTCAATAACACCAGCGTGACTGATGCTGTTGCTGTCAGTGACATCAGTTTGACTGATGCTGTTGCTGTCAGTGACACAAGTCTGACTGATGCTGTTGCTGTCAGTGACATCAGTTTGATGTTGTTGCTGTCAGTGACATCAGTTTGACTGATGCTGTTGCTGTCAGTGACACCAGTCTGACTGATGCTGTTGCTGTCAGTGACACCAGTTTGACTGATGCTGTTGCTGTCATTGACACCAGTTTGACTGATGCTGTTGCTGTCAGTGACACCAGTTTGACTGATGCTGTTGCTGTCAGTGACACCAGTTTCACTGATGCTGTTGCTGTCAGTGACACAAGTCTGACTGATGCTGTTGCTGTCAGTGACATCAGTTTGATGCTGTTGCTGTCAGTGACATCAGTTTGATGCTGTTGCTGTCAGTGACACAAGTCTGACTGATGCTGTTGCTGTCAGTGACACCAGTTTGACTGATGCTGTTGCTGTCAGTGACATCAGTTTGATGCTGTTGCTGTCAGTGACATCAGTTTGATGCTGTTGCTGTCAGTGACACAAGTCTGACTGATGCTGTTGCTGTCAGTGACACCAGTTTGACTGATGCTGTTGCTGTCAGTGACATCAGTTTGACTGATGCTGTTGCTGTCAGTGACATCAGTTTGACTGATGCTGTTTCTGTCAATGACACAAGTCTGACTGATGCTGTTGCTGTCAGTGACATCAGTTTGATGCTGTTGCTGTCAGTGACACCAGTCTGACTGATGTTGTTGCTGTCAGTGACACCAGTTTGACTCATGCTGTTGCTGTCAGTGACACCAGTTTGACTGATGCTGTTGCTGTCAGTTGCACCAGTGTGACTGATGCTGTTGCTGTCAGTGACACCAGTCTGACTGATGCTGTTGCTGTCAGTTGCACCAGTGTGACTGATGCTGTTGCTGTCAGTTGCACCAGTGTGACTGATGCTGTTGCTGTCAGTGACACCAGTCTGACTGATGCTGTTGCTGTCAGTGACACCAGTTTGACTGATGCTGTTGCTGTCAGTTGCACCAGTGTGACTGATGCTGTTGCTGTCAGTGACACCAGTCTGACTGATGTTGTTGCTGTCAGTTGCACCAGTGTGACTGATGCTGTTGCTGTCAGTAACACCAGCGTGACTGGTGCTGTTGCTGTCAGTAACACCAGTCTGACTGATGCTGTTGCTGTCAGTAACACCAGCGTGACTGGTGCTGTTGCTGTCAGTAACACCAGTCTGACTGATGCTGTTGCTGTCAGTAACACCAGCGTGACTGATGCTGTTGCTGTCAGTGACACCAGTTTGACTGATGCTGTTGCTGTCAGTTGCACCAGTGTGACTGATGCTGTTGCTGTCAGTGACACCAGTCTGACTGATGCTGTTGCTGTCAGTTGCACCAGTCTGAATGATGCTGTTGCTGTCAGTGACACCAGTCTGAATGATGCTGTTGCTGTCAGTGACACCAGCGTGACTGATGCTGTTGCTGCCAGTAACACCAGAGTGTGACTGGTGCTGTTGCTGTCGGTGACACCAGCGTGACTGATGCTGTTGCTGTCAGTGACACCAGTCTGAATGATGCTGTTGCTGTCAGTGACACCAGTCTGAATGATGCTGTTGCTGTCAGTGACACCAGTCTGAATGATGCTGTTGCTGTCAGTGACACCAGCGTGACTGGTGCTGTTGCTGTCAGTAACACCAGTCTGACTGATGCTGTTGCTGTCAGTAACACCAGCGTGACTGGTGCTGTTGCTGTCAGTGACACCAGTCTGACTGATGCTGTTGCTGTCAGTTGCACCAGTGTGACTGATGCTGTTGCTGCCAGTAACACCAGAGTGTAACTGGTGCTGTTGCTGTCAGTGACACCAGCGTGACTGATGCTGTTGCTGTCAGTGACACCAGTTTGACTGATGCTGTTGCTGTCAGTTGCACCAGTGTGACTGATGCTGTTGCTGTCAGTGACACCAGTCTGACTGATGCTGTTGCTGTCAGTTGCACCAGTCTGAATGATGCTGTTGCTGTCAGTGACACCAGTCTGAATGATGCTGTTGCTGTCAGTGACACCAGCGTGACTGATGCTGTTGCTGCCAGTAACACCAGAGTGTGACTGGTGCTGTTGCTGTCGGTGACACCAGCGTGACTGATGCTGTTGCTGTCAGTGACACCAGTCTGAATGATGCTGTTGCTGTCAGTGACACCAGTCTGAATGATGCTGTTGCTGTCAGTGACACCAGCGTGACTGATGCTGTTGCTGTCAGTGACACCAGCGTGACTGATGCTGTTGCTGTCAATGACACCAGTCTGAATGATGCTGTTGCTGTCAGTAACACCAGCGTGACTGGTGCTGTTGCTGTCAGTAACACCAGCGTGACTGGTGCTGTTGCTGTCAGTAACACCAGCCTGACTAGTGCTGTTGCTGTCAGTAACACCAGAGTGTGACTGGTGCTATTGCTGTCAGTAACACCAGCGTGACTGGTGCTGTTGCTGTCAGTAACACCAGAGTGTGACTGGTGCTGTTGCTGTCAGTAACACCAGCGTGACTGGTGCTGTTGCTGTCAGTAACACCAGAGTGTTACTGGTGCTGTTGCTGTCAGTAACACCAGCGTGACTTGTGCTGTTGCTGTCAGTAACACCAGAGTGTGACTGGTGCTGTTGCTGTCAGTAACACCAGCGTGACTGGTGCTGTTGCTGTCAGTAACACCAGAGTGTGACTGGTGCTGTTGCTGTCAGTAACACCAGCGTGACTGGTGCTGTTGCTGTCAGTAACACCAGAGTGTGACTGGTGCTGTTGCTGTCAGTAACACCAGCGTGACTGGTGCTGTTGCTGTCAGTAACACCAGAGTGTGACTGGTGCTGTTGCTGTCAGTAACACCAGCGTGACTGGTGCTGTTGCTGTCAGTAACACCAGAGTGTGACTGGTGCTGTTGCTGTCTGTTGCTGTTGCTTCTGAGCCTGGCTTCTGAGCCTGGCTTCTGAGCCTGGCTTCTGAGCCTGGCTTCTGAGCCTGGGTTCTAAGCCTGGGTTTTGATCCTGGGTTCTGAGCCTGGGTTCTAAGCCTGGGTTTTGATCCTGGCTTCTGAGCCTGGCAACTGGGCCAGGCATTTTACACAAAAAATGAAGGAACACTGCAGTAGGCCTAATTTCCAGTGCTATACAAGTCTAAGAAACCACGGTACGGGTGGGGCTTAAACTCGCGGCAGGTGAGTGTACACCTCCAGGCCAGTGCGTAAGCCACTGGGCCACCTGGCTACAATAAGAGTCATCAAACTAGTTCTAATTCATACCCGATCGTGTAGCTGTCCACCTTATATTTAAAGTTACAATCTTGTATCTTGGAACTTAAAGTTTTGTGAGTGAAAATCACTTACATAGTAACATTGGAGACCATAAATAAGGTGAGTCTCCTCGCAAAATGCCGCACTGTTGTCAACATGGGCTCAACACACTCTGCTATGAGGGACTGATTACCTCAAACTTCTTATTTTCCATTGTTTTCTCTGCTTTGGACTGAAGAATCTTGTGCGTGGTCCAGTGTTACCAGAATACACAGATGTTTAATATTAAGATGGTATACAATACCTACAGACTCATTACTCTCGTATTCAACAGGTAGGTGTCTTCATAGGTACCTGATTCATGTACATGTGTCTTACTTATGTACCTACATGTTACATAAGTCTCTCATTTATCAACTTGTCGGTTATGTAACCTAACAAGTTAATAAAACTCGGATACAAGGAATATAAATAATCAGTGTGAGAAATGGATTTGCAACTGTTGGGTTTTTTGAGTATTTCTGCGTCACCTGTCAACTGCTGAGAGGTGTTGACAGCACGTCACCTGTCAACTGCTGAGAGGTGTTGACAGCAGGTCACCTGTCAACTGCTGAGAGGTGTTGACAGCAGGTCACCTGTCAACTGCTGAGAGGTGTTGACAGCAGGTCACCTGTCAACTGCTGAGAGGTGTTGATAGCAGGTCACCTGTCAACTGCTGAGAGGTGTTGACAGCAGGTCACCTGTCAACTGCTGAGAGGTGTTGACAGGTCACCTGTCAACTGCTGAGAGGTGTTGACAGCAGGTCACCTGTCAACTGCTGAGAGGTGTTGACAACAGGTCACTTGTCAACTGCTGAGAGGTGTTGACAGCAGGTCACCTGTCAACTGCTGAGAGGTGTTGACAGCAGGTCACCTGTCAACTACTGAGAGGTGTTGACAGCAGGTCACCTGTCAACTGCTGAGAGGTGTTGACAGCAGGTCACCTGTCAACTGCTGAGAGGTGTTGACAGCAGGTCACCTGTCAACTGCTGAGAGGTGTTGACAGAAGGTCACCTGTCAACTGCTGAGAGGTGTTGACAGCAGGTCACCTGTCAACTACTGAGAGGTGTTGACAGCAGGTCACCTGTCAACTGCTGAGAGGTGTTGACAGCAGGTCACCTGTCAACTGCTGAGAGGTGTTGACAGCAGGTCACCTGTCAACTGCTGAGAGGTGTTGACAGCGGGTCACCTGTCAACTACTGAGAGGTGTTGACAACAGGTCACCTGTCAACTGCTGAGAGGTGTTGACAACAGGTCACCTGTCAACTGCTGAGAGGTGTTGACAACAGGTCACCTGTCAACTGCTGAGAGGTGTTGACAGCAGGTCACCTGTCAACTGCTGAGAGGTATTGACAGCAGGTCACCTGTCAACTGCTGAGAGGTGTTGACAGCAGGTCACCTGTCAACTGCTGAGAGGTGTTGACAGCAGGTCACCTGTCAACTGCTGAGAGGTGTTGACAGCAGGTCACCTGTCAACTTCTGAGAGGTGTTGACAGCAGGTCACCTGTCAACTGCTGAGAGGTGTTGACAGCAGGTCACCTGTCAACTGCTGAGAGGTGTTGACAACAGGTCACCTGTCAACTGCTGAGAGGTGTTGACAGGAGGTCACCTGTCAACTGCTGAGAGGTGTTGACAGCAGGTCACCTGTCAACTGCTGAGAGGTGTTGACAGCAGGTCACCTGTCAACTGCTGAGAGGTGTTGACAGCAGGTCACCTGTCAACTACTGAGAGGTGTTGACAACAGGTCACCTGTCAACTGCTGAGAGGTGTTGACAGCAGGTCATCTGTCAACTGCTGAGAGGTGTTGACACCAGGTCACCTGTCAACTGCTGAGAGGTGTTGACACCAGGTCACCTGTCAACTGCTGAGAGGTGTTGACACCAGGTCACCTGTCAACTGCTGAGAGGTGTTGACAGCAGGTCACCTGTCAACTACTGAGAGGTGTTGACAGCAGGTCACCTGTCAACTGCTGAGAGGTGTTGACACCAGGTCACCTGTCAACTGCTGAGAGGTGTTGACACCAGGTCACCTGTCAACTGCTGAGAGGTGTTGACACCAGGTCACCTGTCAACTGCTGAGAGGTGTTGACACCAGGTCACCTGTCAACTGCTGAGAGGTGTTGACAACAGGTCACCTGTCAACTGCTGAGAGGTGTTGACAGCAGGTCATCTGTCAACTGCTGAGAGGTGTTGACAGCAGGTCACCTGTCAACTACTGAGAGGTGTTGACAGCAGGTCACCTGTCAACTGCTAAGAGGTGTTGACAGCAGGTCACCTGTCAACTACTGAGAGGTGTTGACAGGTCACCTGTCAACTGCTGAGAGGTGTTGACAGCAGGTCACCTGTCAACTACTGAGAGGTGTTGACAGCAGGTCACCTGACAACTACTGAGAGGTGTTGACAGCAGGTCACCTGTCAACTGCTGAGAGGTGTTGACAGCAGGTCACCTGTCAACTACTGAGAGGTGGTGTTAACAGCAGGTCACCTGTCAACTACTGAGAGGTGGTGTTAACAGCAGGTCACCTGTCAACTACTGAGAGGTGGTGTTAACAGCAGGTCACCTGTCAACTACTGAGAGGTGGTAACAGCAGGTCACCTGTCAACTGCTGAGAGGTGGTGTTAACAGCAGGTCACCTGTCAACTACTGAAAGGTGGTGTTAACAGCAGGTCACCTGTCAACTACTGAGAGATGGTGTTAACAGCAGGTCACCTGTCAACTACTGAGAGGTGGTGTTAACAACAGGTCACCTGTCTACTAAGAGGTGGTGTTAACAGCAGGTCACCTGTCTACTAAGAGGTGGTGTTAACAGCAGGTCACCTGTCAACTACTGAGAGGTGGTGTTAACAGCAGGTCACCTGTCAACTACTGAGAGGTGGTGTTAACGGCAGGTCACCTGTCAACTACTGACAGGTGTTGACAGCAGGTCACCTGTCAACTGCTGAGAGGTGTTGACAGCAGGTCACCTGTCAACTGCTGAGAGGTGTTGACAGCAGGTCACCTGTCAACTGTTGAGAGGTGTTGACATCAGGTCACCTGTCAACTGCTCAGAGGTGTTGACAGCAGGTCACCTGTCAACTGCTGAGAAGTGTTGACAGCAGGTCACCTGTCAACTGCTGAGAGGTGTTGACAGCAGGTCACCTGTCAACTGCTGAGAGGTGTTGACAGCAGGTCACCTGTCAACTGCTGAGAGGTCTTGACAGCAGGTCACCTGTCAACTGCTGAGAGGTGTTGACAGCAGGTCACCTGTCAACTACTGAGAGGTGTTGACAACAGGTCACCTGTCAACTGCTGAGAGGTGTTGACAGCAGGTCACCTGTCAACTGCTGAGAGGTGTTGACAGCAGGTCACCTGTCAACTGCTAAGAGGTGTTGACAGCAGGTCACCTGTCAACTACTGAGAGGTGTTGACAGGTCACCTGTCAACTGCTGAGAGGTGTTGACAGCAGGTCACCTGTCAACTACTGAGAGGTGTTGACAGCAGGTCACCTGTCAACTACTGAGAGGTGTTGACAGCAGGTCACCTGTCAACTGCTGAGAGGTGTTGACAGCAGGTCACCTGTAAACTACTGAGAGGTGGTGTTAACAGCAGTTCACCTGTCAACTACTGAGAGGTGGTGTTAACAGCAGGTCACCTGTCAACTACTGAGAGGTGGTGTTAACAGCAGGTCACCTGTCAACTACTGAGAGGTGGTAACAGCAGGTCACCTGTCAACTGCTGAGAGGTGGTGTTAACAGCAGGTCACCTGTCAACTACTGAAAGGTGGTGTTAACAGCAGGTCACCTGTCAAATACTGAGAGGTGGTGTTAACAGCAGGTCACCTGTCAACTACTGAGAGGTGGTGTTAACAACAGGTCACCTGTCTACTAAGAGGTGGTGTTAACAGCAGGTCACCTGTCAACTACTGAGAGGTTGTGTTAACAGCAGGTCACCTGTCAACTACTGAGAGGTGGTGTTAACGGCAGGTCACCTGTCAACTGCTGAGAGGTGTTGACAGCAGGTCACCTGTCAACTGCTGAGAGGTGTTGACACCAGGTCACCTGTCAACTGCTGAGAGGTGTTGACACCAGGTCACCTGTCAACTGCTGAGAGGTGTTGACAACAGGTCACCTGTCAACTGCTCAGAGGTGTTGACAGCAGGTCACCTGTCAACTGCTGAGAGGTGTTGACAGCAGGTCACCTGTCAACTGCTGAGAGGTGTTGACATCAGGTCACCTGTCAACTGCTGAGAGGTGTTGACAGCAGGTCACCTGTCAACTGCTGAGAGGTCTTGACAGCAGGTCACCTGTCAACTGCTGAGAGGTGTTGACAGCAGGTCACCTGTCAACTACTGAGAGGTGTTGACAGCAGGTCACCTGTCAACTGCTGAGAGGTGTTGACAGCAGGTCACCTGTCAACTATTGAGAGGTGTTGACAGCAGGTCACCTGTCAACTGCTGAGAGGTGTTGACAGCTAGTCACCTGTCAACTACTGAGAGGTGTTGACAGCAGGTCACCTGTCAACTACTGAGAGGTGTTGACAGCAGGTCACCTGTCAACTGCTGAGAGGTGTTGACAGCAGGTCACCTGTCAACTGCTGAGAGGTGTTGACAACAGGTCACCTGTCAACTGCTGAGAGGTGTTTACAACAGGTCACCTGTCAACTACTGAGAGGTGTTGACAGCAGGTCACCTGTCAACTTCTGAGAGGTGTTGACAGCAGGTCAGCTGCTGAGAGGTGTTGACAGCAGGTCACCTGTCAACTGCTGAGAGGTGTTGACAACAGGTCACCTGTCAACTACCGAGAGGTGTTGACAACAGGTCACCTGTCAACTACTGAGAGGTGTTGACAGCAGGTCACCTGTCAACTACTGAGAGGTGTTGACAGCAGGTCACCTGTCAACTACTGAGAGGTGTTGACAGCAGGTCACCTGTCAACTGCTGAGAGGTGTTGACAACAGGTCACCTGTCAACTACTGAGAGGTGTTGACAACAGGTCACCTGTCAACTACTGAGAGGTGTTGACAGCAGGTCACCTGTCAACTACTGAGAGGTGTTGACAGCGGGTCACCTGTCAACTACTGAGAGGTGTTGACAGCAGGTCACCTGTCAACTACTGAGAGGTGTTGACAACAGGTCACCTGTCAACTACTGAGAGGTGTTGACAACAGGTCACCTGTCAACTACTGAGAGGTGTTGACAACAGGTCACCTGTCAACTACTGAGAGGTGTTGACAACAGGTCATCTGTCAACTACTGAGAGGTGTTGAATACAGGTCACCTGTCAACTACTGAGAGGTGTTGACAACACGTCACCTGTCAACTACTGAGAGGTGTTGACAACAGGTCACCTGTCAACTACTGAGAGGTGTTGACAACAGGTCACCTGTCAACAACTGAGAGGTGTTGAAAACAGGTCACCTGTCGACTACTGAGAGGTGTTGACAGCAGGTCACCTGTCAACTACTGAGAGGTGTTGACAGCAGGTTACCTGTCAACTACTAAGAGGTGTTGACAGCAGGTCACCTGTCAACTACTGAGAGGTGTTGACAGCAGGTCACCTGTCAACTACTGAGAGGTGGTGTTAACAGCAGGTCACCTGTCAACTACTGAGAGGTGTTGACAGCAGGTCACCTGTCAATTACTGAGGTGTTGACAGCAGGTCACCTGTCAACTACTGAGAGGTGTTGACAGCAGGTCACCTGTCAACTACTGAGAGGTGGTGTTAACAGCAGGTCACCTGTCAAGTACTGAGAGGTGGTGTTAACAGCAGGTCACCTGTCAACTGCTGAGAGGTGTTGACAGCAGGTCACCTGTTAACTACTGAGAGGTGGTGTTAACAGCGGGTCACCTGTCAACTACTGAAAGGTGGTGTTAACAGCAGGTCACCTGTCAACTACTGAGAGGTGGTGTTAACAGCAGGTCACCTGTCAACTACTGAGAGGTGGTGTTAACAACAGGTCACCTGTCTACTAAGAGGTGGTGTTAACAGCAGGTCACCTGTCAACTACTGAGAGGTGGTGTTTACAGCAGGTCACCTGTCAACTACTGAGAGGTGGTGTTAACGGCAGGTCACCTGTCAACTACTGAGAGGTGGTGTTAACAGGTCACCTGTCAACTACTGAGAGGTGGTGTTAACAGCAGGTCACCTGTCAACTACTGAGAGGTGGTGTTAACAGCAGGTCACCTGTCAACTACTTAGTGGTGGTGTTAACAGCAGGTCACCTGTCAACTACTGAGAGGTGGTGTTAACAGCAGGTCACCTGTCAACTACTCAGAGGTGGTGTTAACAGCAGGTCACCTGTCAACTACTGAGAGGTGGTGTTAACAGCAGGTCACCTGTCAACTACTGAGAGGTGGTGTTAACGGCAGGTCACCTGTCAACTACTGAGAGGTGGTGTTAACAGGTCACCTGTCAACTACTGAGAGGTGGTGTTAACAGCAGGTCACCTGTCAACTACTGAGAGGTGGTGTTAACAGCAGGTCACCTGTCAACTACTTAGTGGTGGTGTTAACAGCAGGTCACCTGTCAACTACTGAGAGGTGGTGTTAACAGCAGGTCACCTGTCAACTACTGAGAGGTGGTGTTAACAGCAGGTCACCTGTCAACTACTGAGAGGTGGTGTTAACAGCAGGTCACCTGTCAACTACTGAGAGGTGGTGTTAACAGGAGGTCACCTGTCAACTACTCAGAGGTGGTGTTAACAGCAGGTCACCTGTCAACTACTGAGAGGTGGTGTTAACAGCAGGTCACCTGTCAACTACTCAGAGGTGGTGTTAACAGCAGGTCACCTGTCAACTACTGATAGGTGGTGTTAACAGCAGGTCACCTGTCAACTACTGATAGGTGGTGTTAACAGCAGGTCACCTGTCAACTACTGAGAGGTGGTGTTAACAGCAGGTCACCTTTCAACTACTGAGAGGTGGTGTTAACAGTAGGTCACCTGTCAGCTACTGAGAGGAGGTGTTAACAGCAGGTCACCTGTCAACTACTGAGAGGTGGTGTTAACAGCAGGTTACCTTCAACTGCTCAGAGGTGGTGTTAACAGCAGGTCACCTGTCAACTACTGATAGGTGGTGTTAACAGCAGGTCACCTGTCAGCTACTGAGAGGTGGTGTTAACAGCAGGTCACCTGTCAACTACTGAGAGGTGGTGTAAACAGCAGGTCACCTGTCAACTACTGAGAGGTGGTGTTAACAGCAGGTCACCTGTCAACTTCTGAGAGGTGGTGTTAACAACAGGTCACCTGTCAACTATTGAGAGGTGGTGTTAACAGCAGGTCACCTGTCAACTACTGAGAGGTGGTGTTAACAGCAGGTCACATGTCAACTACTGAGAGGTGGTGTAAACAGCAGGTCACCTGTCAACTACTCAGAGGTGGTGTTAACAGCAGGTCACCTGTCAACTTCTGAGAGGTGGTGTTAACAGCAGGTCACCTGTCAACTATTGAGAGGTGGTGTTAACAGCAGGTCACCTGTCAACTACTGAGAGGTGGTGTTAACAGCAGGTCACCTGTCAACTACTGAGAGGTGGTGTAAACAGCAGGTCACCTGTCAACTACTGAGAGGTGGTGTTAACAGCAGGTCACCTGTCAACTTCTGAGAGGTGGTGTTAACAGCAGGTCACCTGTCAACTATTGAGAGGTGGTGTTAACAGCAGGTCACCTGTCAACTATTGAGAGGTGGTGTTAACAGGAGGTCACCTGTCAACTACTGAGAGGTGGTGTTAACAGCAGGTCACCTGTCAACTATTGAGAGGTGGTTTTAACAGCAGGTCACCTGTCAACTATTGTGAGGTGGTGTTAACAGCAGGTCACCTGTCAACTACTGAGAGGTGGTGTAAACAGCAGGTCACCTGTCAACTACTGAGAGGTGGTGTTAACAGCAGGTCACCTGTCAACTTCTGAGAGGTGGTGTTAACAGCAGGTCACCTGTCAACTATTGAGAGGTGGTGTTAACAGCAGGTCACCTGTCAACTATTGAGAGGTGGTGTTAACAGGAGGTCACCTGTCAACTACTGAGAGGTGGTGTTAACAGCAGGTCACCTGTCAACTATTGAGAGGTGGTGTTAACAGCAGGTCACCTGTCAACTACTGAGAGGTGGTGTTAACAGCAGGTCACCTGTCAACTACTGAGAGGTGGTGTTAACAGCAGGTCACCTGTCAACTATTGAGAGGTGGTGTTAACAGCAGGTCAACTGTCAACTATTGAGAGGTGGTGTTAACAGCAGGTCACCTGTTAACCCTTAAATAAAGTCTTAGTGTATATACACTTATAGACATACACTTCACGGTGTATATACACTGCGACATACACTTCACGGTGTATATACACTGCGACATACACTTCACGGTGTATATACACTGCGACATACACTTCACGGTGTATATACACTGATAGACATACACTTCACGGTGTATATACACTGATAGACATACACTTCTCGGTGTATACAATATATCCTACGTCCTGTTGTTCCTGTATAACACCAGACACAAACATCTCTACGACATTCCCCGTGTCAGACTAAACCTTTACAAAAATTCAATGTATGTCAAAGGCCCTAAAATCTGGAATACCCTACCTGAGAACTCTAGAACTGCAGACACATTCATCACCTTCAAAACTACCATTAGAAAACATCTTATCTCCCTGATACACCCCGTCAACTAACTACACGAATACCACCTGGTGGTTCACACTTACACTCACTCACCCATTTGACCATAAACAGAAATATTAATCTCAATCTTAAAATAATGAATCCTGTGATACTCCAATACTGAAACTATATACTGTGCCAAAACAAAAGCATTCACATTGCTAAACTCACAAACTAGTATTTAGTCACTTAGCCATAATACCAACTTACCTCATAATTTGTAATATTTTAAAATTAAGAATTAAACTAAGTCTGCCGGAAATGCCTAGCCATGCTAGGCGTTCTAGTGGTACACTCTGTAATTATTATTTTACTACATGTAAACCACACAATAACCAAATTCTGTAAACTCAGCATTGTAATCCTTTTAGAGAATAAACTTTTGCTGGTCCCACCTTCTGGGTGGAAGTCAGACCTGTTCCACGACAACACCACTATCACCTGCACCATCTTCCACCTGTATATATCAAATAGTGACTTGATAATGGTTCGCGACGGACCGAAATATCGTCCAACTTTCATACCCAGTTTTGTAGGTTAATTGTGCCGTGATCCACTTTAGTCTTCTTGCACAGTTCTCGTAAACCTAATGTGGACTGGACGTGTTGCATACCCTGCACTTGCTGCTGCATAGTTGGGTGGCGGAGGTCTGAGTACATCATACCCTGTGTCCGAAATAGGTATTAATTGCTTACTATACTGGGATTTATAATGCTCCATAGCCTTATATGTTTATGGCCGGGCAGATAAGGTCCCCACAGCCTAACATTTCGCAGAGACAGGATGAACTAAGCCATCTGTACGTCTACCTTGCTGTACATGGTGGTGACGGGGAGATAACTCTGGTAGTGGTGGTACGTCTACCTTGCTGTACATGGTGGTGACTGGGAGATAACTCTGGTAGTGGTGGTACGTCTACCTTGCTGTACATGGTGGTGACTGGGAGATAACTCTGGTAGTGGTGGTACGTCTACCTTGCTGTACATGGTGGTGACGGGGAGATAACTCTGGTAGTGGTGGTACGCTAACTGGTGACGGGGAGATAACTCTGGTAGTGGTGGTACGTCTACCTTGCTGTACATGGTGGTGACGGGGAGATAACTCTGGTAGTGGTGGTACGCTAACTGGTGACGGGGAGATAACTCTGGTAGTGGTGGTACGTCTACCTTGCTGTACATGGTGGTGGCGGGGAGATAACTCTGGTAGTGGTGGTACGCTAACTGGTGACGGGGAGATAACTCTGGTAGTGGTGGTACGTCTACCTTGCTGTACATGGTGGTGACGGGGAGATAACTCTGGTAGTGGTGGTACGTCTACCTTGCTGTACATGGTGGTGACTGGGAGATAACTCTGGTAGTGGTGGTACGTCTACCTTGCTGTACATGGTGGTGACGGGGAGATAACTCTGGTAGTGGTGGTACGCTAACTGGTGACGGGGAGATAACTCTGGTAGTGGTGGTACGTCTACCTTGCTGTACATGGTGGTGACTGGGAGATAACTCTGGTAGTGGTGGTACGCTAACTGGTGACGGGGAGATAACTCTGGTAGTGGTGGTACGTCTACCTTGCTGTACATGGTGGTGGCGGGGAGATAACTCTGGTAGTGGTGGTACGTCTACCTTGCTGCACATGGTGGTGACGGGGAGATAACTCTGGTAGTGGTGGTACGTCTACCTGGTGACGGGGAGATAACTCTGGTAGTGGTGGTACGTCTACCTGGTGACGGGGAGATAACTCTGGTAGTGGTGGTACGTCTACCTGGTGACGGGGAGATAACTCTGGTAGTGGTGGTACGTCTACCTTGCTGTACATGGTGGTGACGGGGAGATAACTCTGGTAGTGATGCTTACCAAGGTTTCTGTGATCGTGTTCCTTGGGTCTTCAACACTCGCCACCCATTTTGGATGTAATGTAGTCCCCCCCCCCCCCCCCACCCTTTCCGGCAGTTAAAATAATGACGTCACAGCAAGATATCGTAATCATCAACGTCCAAGTTTATGTATGTATACAAATGTTAGTTTTGTTCGACTGAAAGAAAGTTATTGACATATTGTAGCCATCCAACCTATATTTAAAGCCACCTAAAGTTGTGGCTACAACGACGCTACCTGCAAGTTTGATCCACTCATCTATGACTGTCATCAAACCAGTACTTCCTTATATCTTTTCTAAATTTCAAGTATATTCATTAGATTGTTAGATATATCAGATGGGGTACCATTATAACCTAGTCCGGCTCCGGCTGGGTTACAGGTATCTTTGGCAGTTGTAGAGGGCGCATGGACACGGGTCATCTCACACACACTAAAAACAACAGACATACCCCCACTCCACAATGGTGGCAGTAAAGCAATTGCAAAGAACTACAGACTGATAGCACTAACATCTCATATTATAAAAATCTTTGAAAGGGTTCTAAGAAGCAAGATATCCAACCACCTAGATACCCATCAGTTACACAACCCAGGGCAACACGGGTTTAGAGCAGGTCGCTCCTGCCTGTCCCAGCTACTGGACCACTATAACAAGGTCCTGGATGCTGCAGAGGATAAGCAAAATCCAGATGTAGTATACACAGACTTTGCAAAAACCTTCGACAAGTGTGACCATGGTGTAATAGCGCAAAAAATGCGGGATAAAGGAATAACAGGAAAAGCTGGTAGATGGATCTATAACTTCCTGACAAATAGAACACAACGAATAATAGTAAACAGAGTAAAGTCTGAGGCAGCCATGGTAAAAAGCTCTGTTCCACAAGGCACAGTGTTCGCTCTCATTCTATTCCTCATCCTCATTTCTGACATAGACAGAGATGTAAGCCATAGCTCCGTGTCTTCCTTAGTGGATGACACCTGGATCACCATGGCAGTGACCACCATCGAAGACACTGCCAGACTCCAAGCGGACGTTAACCAAATCTTCAAATGGGCCTCTCAAAACAATATGAAGTTCAACGAGGACAAATTTCAACTACTCAGATATGGGAAACTTGAGGAAATTAAAAATGTATGAGGGTATACGACAAATTCTAACCATACAATAGAGCGAACAAGTAATGTGAAGGACCTGGGAGTGATAATGTCAGAGGATCTTGTCTTCAAAGACGACAACAATGTATCTACCTCATCTGCTAGGAAAATGATAGGATGTATAATGAGAACCTTCAAAACTAGGGATGCCAAGCCCATGATGATTCTCTTCAAATCGCTTGTGCTCTCTAGGCTGGAATACTGCTGTACATTACGGCCTCCTTCAAGGCTGGCGACATTGCTGACCTGGAGAGTGTACAAAGAACTTTCACGGCGCACATTAGTACGATAAGGCACATAAATTACTGGGAACGGTTGAAGGTCCTTGATCTGTATTCCCTGGAACGCAGGCGAGGAGATACATGATAATATACACTTGGAAGGTCCTGGAGGGATTGGTACCAAACCTGCACACGAAAATCACTCCCTATGAAAGCAAAAGACTCGGCAGGAGATGCAACATTCCCCCGATGAAAAGCAGGGGCGCCACGAGTACAATGAGAGACAACACAATAAGTGTCAGAGGCCCAAGACTGTTTAACTGCCTCCCAGCATACATAAGGGGGATTACCTTGGCTGTCTTTAAGAAGGCGCTGGACAGGCACCTAAAGTCAGTACCTGACCAACCGGGCTGTGGTTCGTACGTCAGTTTGCGTGCGGCCAGCATTAACGGCCTGGTTGATCAGACCCTGATCTACATGAGGCCTGGTCTCAGACCGAACCTCGGGGGCCTTGACCCCCGAAACCCTCTCCAGGTATACTCCAGGTATTTTATCCACAGTGGTATATTACAAACCATTCTGGAGAAATACTCTGACTTTGTCCACTGTAAATAAAACTGTGTTAGCTATCAACCCGCCCCTCCCTCTCATCTCTTACTTCAGTTACCGGGGATCAACGCCCCCGCGGCCCGGTCCACGACCAGGCCTCCCGATGGATCAGGGCCTGATCAACTAGGCTGTTACTGCTGGCCGCACGCAGTCCGACGTACGAGCCACAGCCCGGCTGATCCGGCACTGACTTTAGGTATCTGTCCAGCTCTCTCTTGAAGGCAGCCAGGGGTTTATTGGCAATTCCCCTAATGCTTGATGGGAGGCTGTTGAACAGTTTTGGGCCCCGGACACTTATGGTGTTTTCTCTTAGTGTACCAATGGCGCCCCTACTTTTTATTGGCGGCATTTTGCATCGCCTGCCCAGTCTTTTACTTTCGTAGGGAGTGATTTCCGTGTGCAGATTTGGGACCATTCCTTCCAAGATTTTCCAAGTGTAGATTATGATATATCTCTCCCTCCTGCGTTCCAACGAGTACAAGTCAAGTGCTTCCAAGCGTTCCCAGTAGTTAAGGTGCTTGACAGAACTTATACGTGCAGTAAAGGATCTCTGTACACTCTCTAGATCTGCGATTTCACCTGCTTTGTATGGATATGTTAATGTACAGCAGTATTCCAGCCTAGAGAGAACAAGTGATTTGAAAAGGATCATCATGGGCTTGGCATCTCTCGTTTTGAAAGTTCTCATTATCCATCCTATCATTTTCTTTGCACGTGCGATCGTGGCACTGTTGTGATCCTTGAAAGTGAGATCCTCAGACATTACTACTCCCAGGTCCCTTACATTATTTTTCCGCTCTATTGTATGGCCGGAGTCAGTAGTATACTCTGTTCTAGTTATTATCTCCTCCAGTTTTCCATAACGGAGTAGTTGGAATTTGTCCTCATTGAACATCATATTGTTTACCGTTGCCCACTGGAAAACTTTGTTTATATCTTCTTGGAGGTTAACCGCGTCCTCAGCAGATGACAGCCTCATGCAGATCCTAGTATCATCCGCAAAGGATGATACGGTGCTGTGGTGTATATCTCTGTTTATGTCTGATATGAGGATAAGGAATAAGATGGGGGCGAGTACTGTGCCTTGTGGAACAGAGCTCTTCACTATGGCAGCCTCCGATTTAACTCTGTTGACCACTACTCTTTGTGTTCGATTTGTTAGGAAGTTGAAGATCCATCTCCCCACTTTCCCAGTTATTCCTTTAGCACGTATTTTATGGGCTATTACGCCATGATCGCATTTGTCAAATGCTTTTGCAAAGTCTGTGTATATTACATCTGCATTCTGATTTTCTTCCAGTGCATCCAAGGCCATGTCATAATGATCCAGTAGTTGTGAGAGGCAGGAGCGACCTGCCCTGAACCCATGTTGCCCTGGATTGTGCAGATTTTGGGAATCTAGGTGATTTGCAATCCTGCTTCTTAGCACTCTTTCAAAGATTTTTATGATGTGGGACGTCAGAGCTATTGGTCTATAGTTCTTAGCTAATGCTTTGCTGCCACCTTTATGGAGCGGGGCTATATCCGTTGTTTTAAGTGACTGTGGAATCTCACCCATGTCCAAGCTCTTCCTCCATAGTGTACTTAGGGCACGCGAGAGGGGTTTCTTGCAGTTCTTAATGAAAACAGAGTTCCACGAGTCTGGGCCCGGGGCTGAGTGCATAGGCATGTTGTCAATGGCTTTTTCGAAATCTATCGGAGTTAGGGTAATGTCGGAAATCTGGCATACATTTATGGAGTTTTGAGGCTCATTCATGAAGAAATCATTTGGGTCGTCGATCCTCAGACCGATTAGTGGTTCACTAAACACAGAGTCGTACTGGGATTTCAATATTTCACTCATTTCCTTGTTGTCGTCTGTGTAAGTCCCATCCTGTCTGAGTAAGGGCCCGATACTAGATGTGGTGTTTGCCTTGTTTTTGGCATATGAAAAGAAATATTTTGAATTTCTTTCAATTTCACTAATAGCTTTAAGCTCCTCCTGCCTCTCCTGGTTCCTTGTCATAAGACTCTATCAACCCGCCCCTCTCTCTCATCTCTTACTTCAGTTACCTTGTCATAAGACTCTATCAACCCATCCCTCCCTCTCATCTCTTACTTCAGTTACCTTGTCATAAGACTCTATCAACCCACCCCTCCCTCTCATCTCTTACTTCAGTTACCTTGTCATAAGACTCTATCAACCCATCCCTCCCTCTCATCTCTTACTTCAGTTACCTTGTCATAAGACTCTATCAACCCATCCCTCCCTCTCATCTCTTACTTCAGTTACCTTGTCATAAGACTCTATCAACCCACCCCTCTCTCTCATCTCTTACTTCAGTTACCTTGTCATAAGACTCTATCAACCCACCCCTCCCTCTCATCTCTTACTTCAGTTACCTTGTCATAAGACTCTATCAACCCATCCCTCCCTCTCATCTCTTACTTCAGTTACCTTGTCATAAGACTCTATCAACCCATCCCTCCCTCTCATCTCTTATTTCAGTTACCTTGTCATAAGACTCTATCAACCCACCCCTCTCTCTCATCTCTTACTTCAGTTACCTTGTCATAAGACTCTATCAACCCACCCCTCTCTCTCATCTCTTACTTCAGTTACCTTGTCATAAGACTATCAACCCACCCCTGTCTCTCATCTCGTACTTCAGTTACCTTGTCATAAGACACTATCAACCCATCCCTCCCTCTCATCTCTTACTTCAGTTACCTTGTCATAAGACTCTATCAACCCATCCCTCCCTCTCATCTCTTATTTCAGTTACCTTGTCATAAGACTCTATCAACCCACCCCTCTCTCTCATCTCTTACTTCAGTTACCTTGTCATAAGACTCTATCAACCCATCCCTCCCTCTCATCTCTTACTTCAGTTACCTTGTCATAAGACTCTATCAACCCATCCCTCCCTCTCATCTCTTACTTCAGTTACCTTGTCATAAGACTCTATCAACCCATCCCTCCCTCTCATCTCTTACTTCAGTTACCTTGTCATAAGACTCTATCAACCCATCCCTCCCTCTCATCTCTTACTTCACCTTGTCATAAAACTCTAGTAGGTTTGTGACACGGGATTTGTCTTCCATGAATCCATGTTGGCTGTCGTTTATAATCTTGTTCTGTTCCAGGTGCTCCACCACTCTCCTCCTGATAATCTTCTCCATGACTTTGCATAGTATACACGTCAGTGACACTGGTCTGTAGTTTAGTGCCTCGTTTCTGTCTCCTTTCTTAAAAATGGAGACTGCATTTGTTGTCTTCCATACCTCAGTTACTTGCCCAATTTCAAGAGCTGTGTTGAAGATTGTGGTTAGTGGCACACACAGCATCTCTGCTCCTTCTCTAAGGACCCAGGGTATCAAAGTCACTGAGTAGCTTCTTCACCTCCTCAGTTGAGTGTAATTCATGCAACACTTGTTGGTATATCCCTTGTCAAGTAAAAGGACACAAGTGCATCTAATGTGACATTTTTATTTTGGCAACGTTTCGCTCTCCAGGAGCTTTGGTATATCCCTTGTTGGTGTACCCCACTGTTTTGTCTTCCCAGTGTCCCTCCGGTGTGCGCGCGTGTGTGTATGTGTGTGTGTGTGTGTGTGTGTGTGTGTGTATGTATGTGTGTGTGTGTGTGTGTGTGTGTATGTATGTGTGTGTGTGTGTGTATGTGTGTGTGTGTGTGTGTGTGTGTGTGTGTGTGTGTGTGTGTGTGTGTGTATGTGTGTGTGTATGTGTGTGTGTGTGTGTATGTGTGTGTGTGTGTGTATGTGTGAGTGTGTACTCACCTAGTTGTACTCACCTAGTTGAGGTTGCGGGGGTCGAGTCCGAGCTCCTGGCCCCGCCTCTTCACTGATCGCTACTAGGTCACTCTCCCTGAGCCGTGAGCTTTATCATACCTCTGCTTAAAGCTATGTATGGATCCTGCCTCCACTACATCGCTTCCCAAACGATTCCACTTACTGACTACTCTGTGGCTGAAGAAATACTTCCTAACATCCCTGTGATTCATCTGTGTCTTCAGCTTCCAACTGTGTCCCCTTGTTACTGTGTCCAATCTCTGGAACATCCTGTCTTTGTCCACCTTGTCAATTCCTCTCAGTATTTTGTATGTCGTTATCATGTCCCCCCTATCTCTCCTGTCCTCCAGTGTCGTCAGGTTGATTTCCCTTAACCTCTCCTCGTAGGACATACCTCTTAGCTCTGGGACTAGTCTTGTTGCAAACCTTTGCACTTTCTCTAGTTTCTTCACGTGCTTGGCTAGGTGTGGGTTCCAGACTGGTGCCGCATACTCCAATATGGGCCTAACATACACGGTGTACAGGGTCCTGAATGATTCCTTATTAAGATGTCGGAATGCTGTTCTGAGGTTTGCTAGGCGCCCATATGCTGCAGCAGTTATTTGGTTGATGTGCGCTTCAGGAGATGTGCCTGGTGTTATACTCACCCCAAGATCTTTTTCCTTGAGTGAGGTTTGTAGTCTCTGACCCCCTAGACTGTACTCCGTCTGCGGCCTTCTTTGCCCTTCCCCAATCTTCATGACTTTGCACTTGGTGGGATTGAACTCCAGGAGCCAATTGCTGGACCAGGTCTGCAGCCTGTCCAGATCCCTTTGTAGTTCTGCCTGGTCTTCGATCGAGTGAATTCTTCTCATCAACTTCACGTCATCTGCAAACAGGGACACCTCAGAGTCTATTCCTTCCGTCATGTCGTTCACAAATACCAGAAACAGCACTGGTCCTAGGACTGACCCCTGCGGGACCCCGCTGGTCACAGGTGCCCACTCTGACACCTCGCCACGTACCATGACTCGCTGCTGTCTTCCTGACAAGTATTCCCTGATCCATTGTAGTGCCTTCCCCGTTATCCCTGCTTGGTCCTCCAGTTTTTGCACCAATCTCTTGTGTGGAACTGTGTCAAACGCCTTCTTGCAGTCCAAGAAAATGCAATCCACCCACCCCTCTCTCTCTTGTCTTACTGCTGTCACCATGTCATAGAACTCCAGTAGGTTTGTGACACAGGATTTCCCGTCCCTGAAACCATGTTGGCTGCTGTTGATGAGATCATTCCTTTCTAGGTGTTCCACCACTCTTCTCCTGATAATCTTCTCCATGATTTTGCATACTATACATGTCAGTGACACTGGTCTGTAGTTTAATGCTTCATATCTGTCTCCTTTTTTAAAGATTGGGACTACATTTGCTGTCTTCCATGCCTCAGGCAATCTCCCTGTTTCGATAGATGTATTGAATATTGTTGTTAGGGGTACACATAGCGCCTCTGCTCCCTCTCTCAATACCCATAGGGAGATGTTATCTGGCCCCATTGCCTTTGAGGTATCTAGCTCACTCAGAAGCCTCTTCACTTCTTCCTCGGTTGTGTGCACTGTGTCCAGCACTTGGTGGTGTGCCCCACCTCTCCGTCTTTCTGGAGTCCCTTCTGTCTCCTCTGTGAACACTTCTTTGAATCTCTTGTTGAGTTCTTCACATACTTCACGGTCATTTCTTGTTGTCTCTCCTCCTTCCTTCCTTAGCCTGATTACCTGGTCCTTGACTGTTGTTTTCCTCCTGATGTGGCTGTACAACAGTTTCGGGTCAGATTTGGCTTTCGCTGCTATGTCATTTTCATATTGTCTTTGGGCCTCCCTTCTTATCTGTGCATATTCGTTTCTGGCTCTACGACTGTTCTCCTTATTCTCCTGGGTCCTTTGCCTTCTATATTTCTTCCATTCCCTAGCACACTTGGTTTTTGCCTCCCTGCACCTTTGGGTAAACCATGGGCTCATCCTGGCTTTTTCATTAATCCTGTTACCCTTGGGTACAAACCACTCCTCAGCCTCCTTGCATTTTGTTGCTACATATTCCATCATCTCATTAACTGGCTTCCCTGCCAGTTCTCTGTCCCACTGAACCCCGTTCAGGTAGTTCCTCATTCCTGTGTAGTCCCCTTTCTTGTAGTTTGGCTTCATTTGTCCTGGCCTTCCTGCTTCCCCCTCCACTTGTAGCTCTACTGTGTATTCGAAGCTCAAAACCACATGGTCACTGGCCCCAAGGGGTCTTTCATATGTGATGTCCTCAATATCTGCACTACTCAAGGTGAATACTAAGTCCAGTCTTGCTGGTTCATCCTCTCCTCTCTCTCTTGTAGTGTCCCTTACGTGTTGGTACATGAAGTTTTCCAGTACCACCTCCATCATTTTAGCCCTCCATGTATCTTGGCCCCCATGTGGCTCCAAGTTCTCCCATATGATCTCCTTGTGGTTAAAGTCGCCCATGATCAGGAGCTTTGCCCTGCATGCATGAGCTCTTCTCGCCACTGCAGCCAGTGTGTCAACCATCGCTCTGTTGCTCTCGTCATACTCTTGCCTTGGCCTCCTGCTGTTCTGTGGTGGGTTATACATCACTGCAATTATCACCTTGGGACCACCAGAGCGAAGCGTTCCCGCTATGTAATCACTTTCTTCTCCGCTGTCTCCTCTCTCCAGCTCATCAAAATTCCATCGGTGTTTGATCAGCAATGCCACTCCTCCACCCCCCCTGTTCCTTCTGTCTTTTCTCAGGATCTGGTATCCCGCTGGAAAGATGGCATCTGTTATCATACCTGTAAGCTTGGTTTCTGTGATCGCTATGATGTCTGGTGATGCCTCTTTGACTCTTTCGTGCCACTCCTCCCACTTGTTTGTTATTCCATCAGCGTTTGTGTACCATACCTTCAGTTTCCTTTCCAATACTGTGGTTTGGGGGGCCTGTGGGGGTGGGAGACCTGGTAGCTTACTGTGGGATTCTATGGTTGGGGGTTGGGTGGAAGCTGTGGGTATGGATTGTATTGTGTGTTGGGATGGTGTGATAGGTTGTGGGGTTCTGAGGATAGTTGTGTGTGTGCTTGCCCTTGCTGCTCTGTTCTGCTCTGACTGACCTCTGCTGGTTCCATCCTTGTCTCCTTTCCTAGCTCCTTTTGCTTTTTTTGTCCTCTCCCTCAGCTGCCGTCTCTCTGTTTGTGTTCTGTCTCTGTCTAGGAACACCTTCTTGTACTCTTCCGAGCTTTTCAACCGTGGTTTCTCTTGGAGGATCCTGTTCCGCACTGTTTCTGTCCTGAGAATCAGCTTGATCGGTCGGTTTCTCCCCTTCAAGTACCCCACTATTCTCTGAAAATTTACAATCTCATCCATTTCTTCTCCCCCTATTTCCGTGATGATTTTCTCAATCTCCTTTCTTTCTTCCTGCCATCTTTCAGTGTGTGTCCTTTCCTCTCTCTCCCGAAGCCCATGGATAATCACTGATTTTGCCCTTTCCTTCTCCCATTGCCTCTCCCTCTGTGACTCTGGTTCCTGTCTGTATGTGGTCATTTTCTCCCTTGATTTTTCCAGTGGCTCTTGGTAGCATGGTTGTGCCTCAGCATTCGACCTATCTCCCTCTCCATCTGCACCCATCTGCTCTTCCCTTCCACTCCCTGGCCCTTCTTTGCAGGCTGATATGACCTTAGCATAATTCATATCTCCTTCCTTCCTGTTCAGCCTCTCATCTTCGTATGGTGTGTCTTCTCTGGTCACTACCCCTGAGACTTGCTTCAGCCTGTTTACCACAAATTCTAGGACCTTTACCCTGGCTACTGCAGTTTCGACTTGTGCCTCCCAATTCTTCGTCTCCTTCTCCAACCTCTTTTCCCATTTCACAGAGAGCTCTTTCTCCATTTTTTCAGAAAGCTCTCCTAATTTTCTCTCCCATTCTTGCTCTATCCTTTTCCACTGTTCCTCCATCCATTCCTCCCTACCAGTACCATTGTCATCTGATCCCTGATTCCTGTGAGTCCCAACCATTTTTTTTAATGAAAGAGAGAGAGAAAGAGAAAAAGAAAAAGGGGGAGAGAGTGAGAGATAGGGAGAGAGAGAAGGGGAGCCTAGAAGGAGGGGACAAGAAGGGAAAAAGGAGGAGAAAGTGAGAGAGAGGGAAAAGGTAAGAGAGAGGGGGGAGTGACAAGGGAAGAGAGAGAGAGATAAAAGAAGAGGAAGAGAGAGAGTAGAGAGGAAGAGAGAGAGGGAGAGGGAGAGAGAGAGGATGAGAGAAAGGGGGAGAGAGAGAGAGAGAGAGAGATAGAGAGAGAGAGAGAGAGAGAGAGGAAGAGAGAGGAGAGGAGAGGGAGAGAGATGGGGGGGGAAAGGAAGGGTTATAGGGTCACTTCACAGGAAGGTGTAAAATCCTGTATATGTGTGTCTGTATGTGTGTGTGTGTGTGTGTACTCACCTATTTGTACTCACCTATTTGTGGTTGCAGGGGTCGAGTCCTAGCTCCTGGTGTGTGTGTGTGTGTGTGTGTGCTACAGCTATTCAAGTGCCTAACAGCAGAGCTGTCCTCACCTAGTGTGTGTGGATATGTTTATGTAAACAGTCCTTATTTCCCACGTATGTACTACATATGTATTGTATATGTACCCGATCTCTTGGTTCCCACTGTACTGTCTTATGAGTTTAAAATTACGTTCAAAAATAAATACACTAGGCTTCGCCTGTATGCCGCTACCTCTAAATTCTATTAAATGCCAGTAAATGCTGCTTATTCTAATTCTGATAGCTCGAGGAGAGTGACCCCCAATTCCAGCTAGAGACAGGTACTATTGACCCCATGCAACTCAAACTAGGTGAATATTACTTGCGGCTGGCAGTGTAGTAACATTGCTGGTCTGTCCTGTCCCAGAAGTTGAAGATGTTTGATGCTTCTCGGTAATTTTTCCACTAACTTCCTGTATGCACTATAGTCTCTAGCTCTTCTAATTTTTTCACTCACTCACTGTATTTACTGACACATCTATACATATCTCTTATCTCCCTGGTTTTGAGTTGCACTTATTCTTCAAAATACCCCACTGCGTTATTATGGCAACACTATTTAGGCCTGACACAACCGTTCACCCTTCCAACGGCCCTCACTAAACACTCAGCCAATATTTCCTTTTTTTTCTTTTCTATGATCACTTATATTTCCTTTTTTCGGGGCTTAAGTGATTATATGCACTGTTATGCGTGCACACGCCTATATCCCACACTCTATTCCTTATGGCACAGTCAGAAATTACCACCAAAACACGAGCTCAAACCGCGTGACTCCTCCACGAGTGTGTGTGTGTGTGTGTGTATGTGTGTGTGTGTATGTGTGTGTGTGTGTGTGTGTATGCGTGTGTGTGTGTATGTGTGTGTGTTTGTGTGTATGTGTGTGTATGTGTGTGTACTCACCTATTTGTACTCACCTATTTGTGGTTGCAGGGGTCGAGTCATAGCTCCTGGCCCTGCCTCTTCACTGATTGCTACTAGGTCCTCTCTCTCCCTGCTCCATGAGCTTTATCATACCTCGCCTTAAAACTATGTATGGTTCCCGCCTCCACTACTTCACTTTCTAGGCTATTCCACAGCTTGACTACTCTATGACTGAAGAAATACTTCCTAACATCCCTTTGATTCATCTGAGTCTTCAACTTCCAATTGTGACCTCTTGTGTCTGTGTCCCATCTCTGGAACATCCCGTCTTTGTCCACCTCGTCTATTCCGCGCAGTATTTTATATGTAGTTATCATGTCTCCCCTGACCCTCCTGGCCTCCAGTGTCGTCAGGCCGATTTCCCTCAACCTTTCTTCGTAGGACAATCCCCGTAGCTCTGGGACTAGTCTTGTTGCAAACCTTTGCACTTTCTCTAATTTCTTGACGTGCTTGACTAGGTGTGGGTTCCAAACTGGTGCTGCATACTCCAGTATGGGCCTGACGTAAATGGTATACAGAGTCTTAAATGAATCCTTACTGAGGTATCGGAACGCTATCCGTAGGTTTGCCAGGCGCCCGTATGCTGCAACAGTTATCAGATTGATGTGCGCCTCAGGAGATATGCTCGGTGTTATACTCACCCCCAGATCTTTTTCCTTGAGTGAGGTTTGCAGTCTTTGGCCATCTAAACTATATTGTGTCTACGGTCTTCTTTGCCCTTCCCCAATCTTTATGACTTCGCATTTGGCAGGGTTAAATTCAAGGAGCCAGTTGCTGGACCAGGCTTGTAGCCTGTCCAGGTCTCTTTATAGTCCTGCCTGAGCCTCATCCGATTTGATTCTTCTCATTAACTTCGCATCATGTGCAAACAAGAACACTTCTGAGTCTATCCCTTCCGTTATGTCGTTCACATATACCAAGAACAGCACAGGTCCTAGGACTGTCCCCTGTGGAAACCCGCTTGTCACAGGCACCCACTCTGACACCTCGTCGCGTACCATGACTCGTTGTTGCCTCCCTGTCAGGTATTCTCTGATCCATTGCAGGGCCTTTCCTGTTATGTGTGCCTGATCCTCTAGCTTTTGCAGTAACCTCTTGTGAGGAACTGTGTCGAAGGCCTTCTTGCAGTCCAAAAATATGCAGGTGTGGGTTCCAAACTGGTGCTGCATACTCCAGTATGGGCCTGACGTAAATGGTATACAGAGTCTTAAATGAATCCTTACTGAGGTATCGGAACGCTATCCGTAGGTTTGCCAGGCGCCCGTATGCTGCAACAGTTATCAGATTGATGTGCGCCTCAGGAGATATGCTCGGTGTTATACTCACCCCCAGATCTTTTTCCTTGAGTGAGGTTTGCAGTCTTTGGCCATCTAAACTATATTGTGTCTACGGTCTTCTTTGCCCTTCCCCAATCTTTATGACTTCGCATTTGGCAGGGTTAAATTCAAGGAGCCAGTTGCTGGACCAGGCTTGTAGCCTGTCCAGGTCTCTTTATAGTCCTGCCTGAGCCTCATCCGATTTGATTCTTCTCATTAACTTCGCATCATGTGCAAACAAGAACACTTCTGAGTCTATCCCTTCCGTTATGTCGTTCACATATACCAAGAACAGCACAGGTCCTAGGACTGTCCCCTGTGGAAACCCGCTTGTCACAGGCACCCACTCTGACACCTCGTCGCGTACCATGACTCGTTGTTGCCTCCCTGTCAGGTATTCTCTGATCCATTGCAGGGCCTTTCCTGTTATGTGTGCCTGATCCTCTAGCTTTTGCAGTAACCTCTTGTGAGGAACTGTGTCGAAGGCCTTCTTGCAGTCCAAAAATATGCAGTCGATCCACCCCTCTCTCTCTTGTCTTACTTCTGTCACCTTGTCATAAAACTCTAGTAGGTTTGTGACACAGGATTTTCCTTCCCTGAAACCGTGCTGGTTGTCAATTATACACTTGTTTCTTTCCAGGTGCTCCACCACTCTCCTCCTGATGATCTTCTCCATGACCTTGCATACTATACACGTTAGTGATACAGGTCTGTAGTTTAGTGCCTCATGTCTGTCTCCCTTTTTAAAAGTTGGAACTACATTCGCCATTTTCCATACCTCAGGGAGTTGTCCAGTTTCAAATGATGTGTTGAAGATCTTTGTTAATGGCTCACACAATATCTCTGCTCCCGCTTTAAGGACCCATGGAGAGATGTTGTCTGGTCCCACCGCCTTTGAGGTGTCAAGTTCGCATAGCAGCTTCTTCACCTCCTCCTTGGTTATATGTACCTCATCCAGCACTTGCTGGTGTGCCCCCCTGTTCTGATTTCCTGGAGTCCTACTAGTTTCCACTCTAAATACCTCTTTAAATCTTGTGTTGAGCTCCCGACATACTTCTCGGTCGTTTCTTGTGAATTCCCCATCACCCTTCCTCAGTCTGATTACCTGGTCCTTGACTGTTGTTTTCCTCCTGATGTGGCTGTACAACAGCTTCGGGTCAGTCTTTACTTTTGATGCTATGTCATTTTCATATTGTCTCTGAGCCTCCCTTCTTATCTGTGCATATTCGTTTCTGGCTCTTCGGCTAATCTTTTTATTTTCCTGAATTCTCTGTCTTCTGTACCTTTTCCATTCTCTAGTACACCTAGTTTTTGCCTCCCTACACCTTTGGGTGAACCAAGGACTCGTTCTGTTCTTCCCATTATTTCTGTTTCCCTTGGGAACAAACCTCTCCTCTGCCTCCTTGCATTTTGTTGCCACATAGTCCATCATTTCTTGTACTGGTTTTCCTGTCAGTTCCCTCTCCCACTGAATGTCTTGAAGGAAGTTCCTCATGCCTGAGTAGTTCCCCCTTCTGTAGTTTGGTTTTTCCCACCCTATTCCTGCTACTTTCTCCACTTGGAGCTCAACTATGTAGTCAAAGCACAGAACCACATGATCACTAGCTCCCAGGGGCCTTTCATACATGATACCCTCGATGTCCGAACTACTCAAGGTGAATACAAGGTCCAGTCTTGCTGGTTCATCCTCTCCTCTCTCTCTGGTAGTGTCTCTAACATGTTGATGCATGAGGTTTTCCAGTACCACATCCATCATCTTGGCTCTCCATGTTTTGGGACCCCCATGGGGCTCCAGGTTTTCCCAGTCAATCTCCTTGTGATTGAAATCACCCATAACTAGTAACTTTGCTCCCCCCCCATGTGTGCTCTCCTGGCCACCTCGGCTAGTGTGTCGATCATTGCTCTGTTGCTCTCATCGTATTCTTCTCTTGGCCTCCTGCAGTTCTGTAGTGGGTTGTACATTACTGCAATTATCACCTTATGTCCCTTAGACTGGATTGTTCCTACTAAGTAGTCCCTTTCGCCCGTGCCATCCATTCCTTCCATTTTCTCAAAACCCCACTGGTTTTTAATGAGCAGTGCAACTCCTCCTCCCCCTCTCCTCCCTCTGTCTTTCCTGAGGATTTGATATCCGGATGGAAAGATTGAATCTGTTATTATTCTGGTGAGTTTTGTTTCTGTGAGTGCTATTATGTCTGGGGATGTCTCCTTGATTCTTTCGTGCCAATCCTCATACTTGTTTGTTATTCCATCTGCATTTGTATACCACACCTTCAACTTCTTTTCTAAGACTGTGGTCTGGGAGGTGTATTGGGGTTGGGGAAGTGGGAGACCTGGTAAGGAACTATGGGTTGTTGCTGTGGGGGTGGAGTTTGTAATGTAGTGGGTGGGGGCATTGGATGTGGCATGGGTGTTTTGATTTAGAGTGTTTGGTTGCACTGGGGTTGACCTGGTTGGGAGGCTTCTATAGGAAGTTGTGAGGGAGGCTGTATTTGATCTTCTTCCTGGGTCTGGGATCTCCTGTCTGTCTTCTCCATCCCCTCTCTTTCCTCCTTTCGTCTTTGCACCATCTCTCTCAGTTTCTGCCTTTCTTCTTGTGTTCTGTCGCGGTCGAGATACACCTTCCTGTATGCCAGCATGTCCCTTAATCGTGCTTTCTCCTGCAGGATCCTGTTCTGAGTCCCTTCTGCCTTGAAGGTCACTTTCACTGGCCGGGTTCTTTTTTTTACAAACCCCCCTATTCTCCGAAAATTTTCCAGCTGGGTCATGTCGTCTTCTCCTATTGCTTTCACGATGCTTTCAATTCCTTTTTTTCCCCCTTGTTTTCTTGCTTCATATGTTTCCCCTTCAACTTCCTGGAGCCCATACACAAAGACTGACCTCACCCTTTCGTTCTCCCACTGCATATCCCTGTGTATGTGTGTGTGTGTGTATGTGTGTGTGTGTGTGTGTGTATGTGTGTGTGTATGTGTGTGTGTGTGTATGTGTGTGTGTATGTGTGTATGTGTGTGTGTGTGTGTGTGTGTGTGTGTGTGTGTATGTTTTTAGTGTGTATGTGTGTGTGTGTGTGTGTGTGTGTGTGTGTGTGTATGTGTGTGTGTGTGTGTTTATGTGTGTGTGTGTATGTGTGTGTGTATGTTTTTAGTGTGTGTGTGTGTACATATAGTGTGTGTGTGTATGTGTGTGTGTGTGTGCGTGTGTGTGTGTACTCACCTAGTTGTACTCACCTAGTTGAGGTTGCAGGGGTCGAGTCCAAGCTCCTGGCCCCGCCTCTTCACTGGTCGCCACTAGGTCACTCTCCCTGAACCATGAGTGTGTGTGTGTATAGTGTGTGTGTGTGTGTATGTGTGTGTGTGTGTGTGTGTGTGTGTAGTGTGTGTGTGTGTGTGTGTACATATAGTGTGTGTGTGTGTATGTGTGTGTGTGTGTGTGTGTGTGTGTGTAACTTGTTCATTACCACTGTAACTTGTTCATTACCACTGTAGCTTGTTCATTACCACTGTAACTTGTTCATTACCACTGTAACTTGTTCATTACCACTGTAACTTGTTCATTACCACTGTAACTTGTTCATTACCACTGTAGCTTGTTCATTACCACTGTAGCTTGTTCATTACCACTGTAACTTGTTCATTACCACTGTAGCTTGTTCATTACCACTGTAACTTGTTCATTACCACTGTAACTTGTTCATTACCACTGTAACTTGTTCATTACCACTGTAGCTTGTTCATTACCACTGTAGCTTGTTCATTACCACTGTAGCTTGTTCATTACCACTGTAACTTGTTCATTACCACTGTAGCTTGTTCATTACCACTGTAACTTGTTCATTACCACTGTAACTTGTTCATTACCACTGTAACTTGTTCATTACCACTGTAACTTGTTCATTACCACTGTAACTTGTTCATTACCACTGTAACTTGTTCATTACCACTGTAGCTTGTTCATTACCACTGTAACTTGTTCATTACCACTGTAACTTGTTCATCACCACTGTAACTTGTTCATTACCACTGTAGCTTGTTCATTACCACTGTAGCTTGTTCATTACCACTGTAACTTGTTCATTACCACTGTAACTTGTTCATCACCACTGTAACTTGTTCATTACCACTGTAACTTGTTGATTACCACTGTAACTTGTTCATTACTACTGTAACTACCCCCTTCGCCATGGGTATGTGGTAACTACCCCCCACACCATGACTATGTGCCGCATAATAATGATATTAAGTTAATTCGCCACTTCAAAACTGGTGTAGTGTAACCAGGAGAAGGCTCAAGCATGTGTTGCAGTCGTCTGGCCGCTCCAACAATGGTCAGCTTAAAACACCATCCCTGGGCTTACTTTCCATGTCTTAAATTATCACAACATCTGATAGGTTTCTCAGTTCTTCAGTCACTGGTGTGTAAGTTACAACATCGTTACTGAGGTCTGTACCAGTTTGAAAAGTTATTTTTTTAAGTGTGTGTTATTATCTTGAAATTCAAACGAATTACGCTTCGGAGGCTGGAACCCACGAGCACATTTCGGTCAGATATGCACCATCTACATGTTACGTTGTGACTTGTTAATGGTCCTTGTCGGACCGAAACATCGTCGTAAATGTGGGTTCTTTGTGTATTGTTCCAGTCATGGTATTGTTCCAGTCACGGTATGGTTCCAGTTACGGTATTGTTCCAGTTACGGTATTGTTCCAGTCACGGTATTGTTCCAGTCACGGAATTGTTCCAGTTACGGTATTGTTCCAGTCATGGTATTGTTCCAGTCACGGCATTGTTACAGTCACATTATTGTTCCAGTCACGGTGTTGTTCCAGTCACGATATTGTTCCAGTTACGGTATTATTCCAGCCATGGTATCCTTCCAGTCACGGTATTGTTCCAGTCACGGTGTTGTTTCAGTCACGATATTGTTCCAGTCACGGTATTATTCCAGCCATGGTATCGTTCCAGTCACGGAACGAGAAAAGAATAACAGAGCGGCTAAAAGAGGCCAATATATCTGAAATGCGTAGGGAGACACTGGTCAGAGAAATAGCAAACATCGAACTAAAGCTAAAGGAATCTTATAGGAGTCAGGAATCGCGGGAAGAACTAAAAGCCATAAATGAAATCGAAAGAAACCCAAAGTATTTCTTTTCTTATGCCAAATCAAAGTCGAGAACAACGTCCAGTATTGGACCCCTACTTAAACAAGATGGATCCTACACAGATGACAGCAAGGAAATGAGTGAGCTACTCAAGTCCCAATATGACTCAGTTTTTAGCAAGCCGCTAACCAGACTGAGAGTCGAAGATCAAAATGAATTTTTTATGAGAGAGCCACAGAATTTGGTTAACACAAGCCTCTCTGATGTTATCCTGACGCCAAATGACTTCGAACAGGCGATAAATGACATGCCCATGCGCTCTGCCCCAGGGCCAGACTCATGGAACTCCGTGTTCATCAAGAACTGCAAGAAGCCCCTATCACGAGCCTTTACCATCCTATGGAGAGGGAGCATGGACACGGGGGTCGTCCCACAGTTACTAAAAACAACAGACATAGCCCCACTCCACAAAGGAGGCAGTAAAGCAATAGCAAAGAACTACAGACCGATAGCACTAACAACCCATATCATAAAAATCTTTGAAAGGGTCCTAAGAAGCAAGATCGCCACCCATCTAGATACCCATCAATTACACAACCCAGGGCAACATGGGTTTAGAGCAGGTCGCTCCTGTCTGTCTCAGCTACTTGATCACTACGACAAGGACCTAGATGCACTAGAAGACAAAAAGAATGCAGATGTAATATATGCAGACTTTGCAAAAGCCTTCGACAAGTGTGACCATGGCGTAATAGAGCACAAAATGCGTGCTAAAGGAATAACAGGACAAGTTGGTAGATTTATCTATAATTTCCTCACAAACAGAACAGAGTATTAGTCAACAGAGTAAAGTCTGAGGCGGCTACAGTGAAAAGCTCTGTTCCACAAGGCACAGTACTCGCTCCCATCTTGTTTCTCATCCTGATATCTGACATAGACAAGGATGTCAGCCACAGCACCGTGTCTTCCTTTGCAGATGACACCCGAATCTGCATGACAGTGTCTTCCATTGCAGACACTTCAAGGCTCCAGGCGGACATCAACCAAATCTTTCAGTGGGCTGCAGAAAACAATATGAAGTTTAACGATGAGAAATTTCAATTACTCAGATATGGTAAACATGAGGAAATTAAATAATCATCAGAGTACAAAACAAATTCCTTCCACAAAATAGAGCGAAAAACCAACGTCAAAGACCTGGGAGTGATCATGTCGGAGGATCTCACCTTCAAGGACCATAACATTGTATCAATCGCATCTGCTAGAAAAATGACAGGATGGATAATGAGAACCTTCAAAACTAGGATGCCAAGCCCATGATGACACTCTTCAGGTCACTCGTTCTATCTATGCTGGAATATTGCTGCACACTAACAGCACCTTTCAAGGCAGGTGAAATTGCTGACCTAGAAAATGTACAGAGAACCTTCATGGCGCGCATAACGGAGATAAAACACCTCAATTACTTGGAGTGCTTGAAGTTCCTGAACCTGTACTCCCTGGAACGCAGGCGGGAGAGATACATGATTATATACACCTGAAAAATCCTAGAGGGACTAGTACCGAACTTGCACACGAAAATCACTCACAAAGAAAGCAAATGACTCGGCAGACGATGCAACATCCCCCCAATGAAAAGCAGGGGTGCCACTAGCACGTTAAGAGACCATACAATAAGTGTCAGGGGCCCGAGACTGTTCAACTGCCTCCCAGCATACATAAGGGGGATTACCAACAGACCCCTGGCAGTCTTCAAGCTAGCACTGGACAAGCACCTAAAGTCTTTACCTGACCAGCCGGGCTGTGGCTCGTACGTTGGATTGCTTGCAGCCAGCTGTAACAGCCTGGTTGATCATGCTCTGATCCACCAGGAGGCCTGGTCACAGACCTGGCCGCGGGGGCGTTGACCCCCGGAACTCTCTCCAGGTAAATTTCTCCAGGTATTGTTACAGTCACGGTATTGTTCCAGTCACGGTATCGTTCCAGTCACAGTATCGTTCCAGTCACAGTATTGTTCCAGTCATGATATTGTTCCAGTCACGGTATTGTTCCAGTCACGGTATTGTTCCAGTTACAGTATTGTTCCAGTCAAAGTATTATTCCAGCCACGGTATTGTTCCAGTCACGGTATTGTTCCAGACACAGTATTGTTCCAGCCACAGTATTGTTCCAGTCACAGTATTGTTCCAGCCACAGTATTGTTCCAGTCACAGTATTGTGGATTTTACTCTTAGTCTCCACATATCTTGACAATGCAGTACACTCCCTCTCGTAGGATACAAACGGGAACTCTATGACGATATTTGGGTCGGTCCTCGACCATTGTCAAGTAACAACTGAGTCGGGAAAAGTGGAGAAGGACTAAACACGGTAGCAGTAGGAAGCAGCTTGTAGAAGGTAGTTGGTAGAAGGGTAGTGGTAGCGTAGTGGTAGAACCGTGAGTGGCAGAATGCAGTGGTAGAAGGTAGCAGAGAAGGTGGTAGAAGGCAGTAAGGTGGCAGAAGGTAGTGGTAGAAGGCGGTAGTGGCAGGCCAGGAGTGGTAGGAATTGCAGTGGCAGAAGGCAGGGCAGCAGAAGGCAGTGGCAGAATGTAAGTATAAGAAGGCAGTGGCAGAATGCAGGGTGGAAGAATGGCAGTAAGTAGGCGGTGCAGTGGCAGAAGGCAGTCAGGAATGCAGTGGTAGAATGTAGTGGCAGAATAGTGAGTGGCAGAATGGCAGCTGGCAGAGAATTGCAGTGGTAGAAGGCAGTGGCAGAAGGATGCAGGTCAGTAGCTGGCAGAATGCAGTGGCAGAAGGTAGTAGCAGGGGCTGCAGTGGCAGAAGCAGCAGAATGTGGTAGCTGTAGTGGCAGAATGGCAGTGGCAGGAAGGCAGAATAGTCAGAGAATGCAGCAGAAGGTCAGGTAGAATGCAGTGGCAGCTAAGCAGTGGCAGAAGTCAGTGGCAGAATTGCAGTGGTAGAGTAGTGCAAGTAGCAGAATGGGCAGTGGCAGAAGGTAGTGGTAGAATGCAGTGGCAGAATACAGTGGTAGAACTCAGTGGTAGAAGGATCAGTGGTAGAATAGTGTAGAAGCAGTAAGGTATGCAGTGCAGACAGAATGGCAGAAGGATAGCAGAATGCAGGTAGAATATTGCAGTAAGGTAGTGGCAGAAGTAGGCAGAAGGTAGTAGAAGGTAGTGGTAGAAGATAGTGGTAGTGGCAGTAGTGGTAGAATAAGTAGTGGGCAGAATGTAGTAGAAGATGCAGTGGCAGAAGATAGTGGCAGAAGTAGTGGCAGAAGGCTGCAGTGGGTAGAATGGCAGTGGAGAAGATAGTGGTAAGGGCATGGTAGAAGGTAGTGGTAGGAAGGTGGTGCAGAGTCATAAGTGGCAGAAGATAGTGGCAGAAGGTAGTGGGTAGCAGTAGTGGTAGTGGTAGTGGCAGAAATGCAGTGGCAGAAGGTGCAGGAAGAAGATAGTGGTAGAAGGTAGTGGCAGAAGGGCAGTGGCAGAAGGTAGCAGAATGGCAGTGGCAGAAGGCAGTGGCAGAAGCAGTGGCAGAATGCAGTGGTAGCAATGGCAGTGGCAGAATAGCAGTGGCAGAAGGTAGGCAGTAAGCAGGAAGCAGTGGCAGAATGGCAGTGGCAGAATGCACAGTGGTTAGAAGGTGGCAGAAGGCAGGTAGGAACAGAAGGAGATAGTGGCAGCTGCAGTGGCAGAAGCAGTGCAGAAGGCGGCAGAATGGCAGTGGCAGCTTAGCAGGAAGGAAGGTGTAGAAGTAGTGGTAGAAGTGCAGAAGATAGTGGCAGAAGGCAGTGGTAGAAGGCAGTGGTAGAAGGTAGTGGTAGAATACAGTGGTAGAAGGTAGTGCAGAAGGGTAGTGCAGAAGAATAGTGGCAGAATACAGCAGAAGGTAGTGGTAGAAGGTGGTAGAAGATAGTGGTAGAAGGTAGTGGCAGAACAGGCAGAATAGCAAGGCAGAAATGGGCAGTAAGGCAGAATGCAGCAGGTGGCAGTGGCAGAAGATAAGCAGAAGTAGGCAGTGGCAGAATAAGAAGGTGGCAGAATGCAGTGGCAGAATGCAGTGGCAGAATGCAGTGGAAAGGCAGTGGCAGCAGTAGCAGAACAAGAGTGGCAGAATGGCAGTGGCAGAATGCAGTGGCAGAAGCAGCAGAACAGCAGCCGGCAGAATGCAGTGGCAGAATGGCAGTGGCAGAATGCAGCAGAATGCAGTGGCAGAATAAGCAGTGGCAGAAGACAGTGGCAGAAGGCAGTGGCAGAAGGTAGTGCAGAATGCAGTGGCAGAAGGCAGGGGGTAGAAGGCAGTGGCAGAAGCAGTGGCAGAACATGGCAGGTGGCAGCAATGCAGCAGAATGCAGTGGCAGAAGAATAGTGAGAATGCAGCAGAAGCAGTGGCAGAACATAGCAGTGCAGTGGCAGGTAGCAGGCAGAATATAGTGGCAGAAATACAGTGGCAGAAGGCAGTGGCAGAATGCAGTGGCAGATCAGTGGCAGAAGGCAGTGGCAGAATGCAGGCAGAATATAGTAGTGGCAGTGGGTGGCAGCAATGCAGTGGCAGAATGCAGCAGAAGATCCGCAGAGAAGGTAGGCAGAAAATGGCAGTGGCAGAATGCAGTGGCAAGATGGGCAGCTGGCAGAATGGAGTGGCAGAATGCAGTGGCAGAATGCAGTGCAGGATGGCAGTGGCAGAATAGTGGCAGAATGCAGTAGCAGAACAGTGGCAGAATGCAGCGGCAGAATGTTGGAGCAGTGACAGTCAGAATACAGTGGCAGAATGGGCAGTGGCAGAATGAGCAGAATGCAGTGGCAGAATGCAGCGGCAGAAGATAGTTAAGCAGAATGCAGGCAGAAATGCAGGCAGAATGCAGCAGAAATTGGGCAGTGGCAGAAGGCAGCAGAATGCAGTGGCAGAATGCAGTGGCAGAATGCAGTGGCAGAAGTCAGCAGAAGTATGGCAGAATGCAGTGGTCAGAATGCAGTGGCAGAAGCAGTGGCAGAATAGCAGTGGCAGAATAGGCAGGCCAATGCAGTGGTAGAATATAGTGGTAGAAGCAGTGGTAGAAGGGGTAGCAGAATACAGTGGTAGAATAGTGGCAGAAGGTATGGTAGAAGATAGTGGCAGAATGCAGTGTGGTTAGAAGCAGGTGTAGTGGTAGAAGGACAGGTCAGAATGTAGTAGAAGGTAGTGGCAGCAGTAGTATAAGGCAGTGGTAGAAGGTCAGGTAGAAGAATGGGCAGTGGTAGAAGACAGTGGTAGAAGGTAGTGGTAGAAGATAGTGGTAGAAGGTAGTGGTAGAAGAAGGTAGTGGTAGAAGGTAGTGGTAGAAGGTAGAAGGTGGTAGAAGGTAGTAGTGGTAGAAGGTAGTGGTAGAAGGTAGTGGTAGAAGGTAGTGGTAGAAGGTAGTGGTAGAAGGTAGTGGTAGAAGGTAGTGGTAGAAGGTAGTGGTAGAAGGTAGTGGTAGAAGGTAGTGGTAGAAGGTAGTGGTAGAAGGTAGTGGTAGAAGATAGTGGTAGAAGGTAGTGGTAGAAGGTAGTGGTAGAAGGTAGTTGTAGAAGGTAGTGGTAGAAGGTAGGTAGAAGGTAGTGGTAGAAGGTAGTAGTGGTAGAAGGTAGTGGTAGAAGATAGTGGTAGAAGGTAGTGGTAGAAGGTAGTGAGAAGGTAGTGGTAGAAGATAGTAGTGTGGTAGAAGGTAGTGGTAGAAGATAGTGGTAGAAGGTAGTGGTAGAAGGTAGTGGTAGAAGGTAGTGGTAGAAGGTAGTGGTAGAAGATAGTGGTAGAAGGTAGTGGTAGAAGATAGTGGTAGAAGGTAGTGGTAGAAGATAGTGGTAGAAGGTAGTGGTAGAAGATAGTGGTAGAAGGTAGTGGTAGAAGATAGTGGTAGAAGGTAGTGGTAGAAGATAGTGGTAGAAGGTAGTGGTAGAAGATAGTGGTAGAAGGTAGTGGTAGAAGATAGTGGTAGAAGGTAGTGGTAGAAGATAGTGGTAGAAGGTAGTGGTAGAAGATAGTGGTAGAAGGTAGTGGTAGAAGATAGTGGCAGAAGGTAGTGGTAGAAGATAGTGGTAGAAGGTAGTGGTAGAAGATAGTGGTAGAAGGTATTGGTAGAAGATAGTGGTAGAAGGTAGTGGTAGAAGATAGTGGTAGAAGGTAGTGGTAGAAGATAGTGGTAGAAGGTAGTGGTAGAAGGTAGTGGTAGAAGGTAGTGGTAGAAGGTAGTGGTAGAAGGTAGTGGTAGAAGATAGTGGTAGAAGGTAGTGGTAGAAGGTAGTGGTAGAAGGTAGTGGTAGAAGATAGTGGTAGAAGGTAGTGGTAGAAGATAGTGGTAGAAGGTAGTGGTAGAAGGTAGTGGTAGAAGCAGTAGCAGTGTAGTTGTAGTCATAACTTACAAAATATTATGAACGCTCTTGTAATCAGTCCACGGAACGGATGGGCCTTGAACCCGTGGCTTACGCACTGGCCTGGAGTTTTACGACTCACCATGAGTTTAAATCCCACCCGTTCCGTGGCTTGTAACACTTAATGTTTTCTCCTAAGTGCCAGTTTTTGATAAATTGTTCTGGTCATGTTATTGTGACGTTCATTTTGACTAAGTCTCTTCTGAACGGCTTAAATTGTTGACGGCTGATCATCTACTGGGAGGATGATGCCACATAAGCTTAGTCTGTCTCCTTATAAATCTGTTGGATCTCGTGCGATAGCTGGAGAATGCCTCTTTTAGTCGACTTCAAACTTTTAAGATTGATGTGCGTTCCTAAACGGAAGGGTATTGTTGTTATTTGGCTGCATTTGTTCCGGTTTTCCGCTGCGCTTGTATAACCCTTACGAATCTAGCGCTTTATTGTATATATTTTTCATTTATGTTAATGTAAAAATTAATAATTTTGTACCCAAAGTACCTTAGAAAACTTACCTAACCTTATTATAACAAGCACAATTTAATTTAGCTTAATCCAACTAAATATATTTTAGATAAGTTTACAATAATTTAGTAATAAACACAATGAAATATATTTTTTTCGTTAGGTTCAGAATGATTTTTGCGAAATTATTGCATACACAAATTTTCGCTTGTCTTATTCGGCAAGAAGAGCGTTGCTATTTAACCCAAAATCGCAAGTTGTACCTATTCGGCACGATATATATATATATATATATATATATATATATATATATATATATATATATATATATATATATATATATATATATATATATATATGCACACAGCATTTGGTATATATATGTGGTAATGTGTGTATGTATTGTTTATTATTACGTGTGTGGTGAGTTGCCGGGGCGGGAGTGACTAACATATTTGTCTTGTATTGCAGGGGCCGGCGGCGACAACGGTTGTTTAAACTCAAGTTCCACCACCAGGCACTTCCCCCAGAGTATCTGGACCACTATGAAGCCTCCCTTCGTCAGGAGCAGCGGGCGGCTGCTGCTGCAGCTGCTGCATCCCCAGCACCCACGCCCACGACCGCCCGCCATCACCGTGAAGCCCTTGGTCCTGACCCTCACTCCCTCAGGGATACCCCAACGCCAGGGCTTCAAGGTGGCGTCCCTCGGCCTGGTCGTGGTGGACGGGGGCGTGGGCGTGGGCGTGGGCAGAGGACCCCACGACCCATCACTATCCATGAGGCTGGCGGGGGCGCCACGGAAGCATTACTTCGAGATCTGCTGTTAACACGGCCGCATTTACAGCAGGCGGCGCTGCAGCAGGTAGCCCTGGCCCGCGCCCAGTCTGTGCCCTCCATCATGTTGGCCAGCCAACAAGGGGCGCGCGGCCCGCCCAGCCCCGGGGCAGCCGGCCCAGAGGAACACCTGCCCTATATGGGAGAGATGGTGCTGGATACCCGACCCAGACGAGGCAGGAAACCCAAGAAGACTGACATTACACACCTCATCTCCAAGAGCTATGGCGGTGCGGGACTAGCGGCTGTCAGTATGATGCAAGATAGAGCGAGTCTGCACCAGCAGCAGCTGCAGCACTTTCAGCAGCAGCTAGAGCAGCACCAGCAGCAGCAGCAAGATGCTGACGGAGGCTACACTATGATGGAGCAAGAATGTCTAGCTCGGTCACGTAGCTACACCTCGCTGCTACACTCAGCTCTCACCGCTGCCGAAGCTGAAGACCAGAGTGAACCCCTTAACCTGTGCGTGCGTGACGCGCCCCTTAAGTGTGAGCCTGAGCACGCCGCCCACGCCCGCCGCCACACGCCCACCATCAAGCTGGAGCCGCCGCCACACATGGACGAGGATGAAGTTGCTAGTGGAGGCGGAATGAGCTCCCCAGACGTGGCGTGGGCCCCGGGTGGGCGTCTGGGCGTACCCTCACACTGGCTACATGACTACCGCCTCAAGACAGAGGACGGTCTTAGCTCCGGTCAGTCCACACCCTCACTGTGTTCACACTCCTCCCACATGCCCTCCCTCTCCCCTCCAGCTTTCCCTCACATGTCTCCCCCTCCCCCGCTCTCCTCACCACACATGCATCTCTCACCTCACTTCATGGGGTCTCCTCAGTCTCCTCATTCTCCCTCGCCAGTGCCCGCAGCCTCGCCGCTCCCCCCAGGCCACCACCACCGTCATGTCCACGCCCTCTTGAAGGAGTCCCTACAACAGCGGTTGGATGAAGCAGCCAGAGAGAGACTGTCCCCTCAGGATACTGTGAAGGAGAGAGGGGCGCGGGGCGGCAGAGGCAGCACTGGAACGCGCAGAAAGCGCTCTGCGCTCTTCATCCCTCCAGCTGACCCCAGTACTGAGGTCAGCATATGTAAGTTCAAGTTCACCGGCGGCCCTAATCCAATACTGGAGGAGAAGAAAATGGTGAGTGTGGACGCAGGCGGCACCTTGCGGTACTCTAGCGGCGGCGAGAGAGGAATTACGAGGGACTCCCGCATCGCTGCCGCCCACCTTCCCCTCTCTGGCAAACTTCTCGACAACTTAACTAAGTGTGAGAAGGATGTGAAAAAAATCCGTCTGGAGAGTGACACAGAGGATACGTGCAGCTTGCCTGGGATGGGCAGCACCACCACGTCTCCCGTGCCCACTCTAGAACGGGGTATGCAGCTGCCCATGCTAGCTCCACCCACAGAAGACTCTCCCAAACGTAAGAGACGCTCCAAAAAATCGTCAGTGCGGGAGAAATTGGAGCAGACATTACGAGAACGAGGTTTGTTAATACAGACGCAGCAGGTGGAGTCTGCCGAGGGAGCCACCTACTGCAAGTTCCGCCAACTACGCAAGTTTACTCGATACCTGTTCCGCAGTTGGAAGGATTACCTTCCTGGCCAGCTGCAAGAGGGAGGAGTCCCGCTCGACGGCTACAGCGATCCTAGACATCCTCCTTTCCCCCACCACCTAGCCCGCGGGCCGCCCACGCCTGATCACCGCTGACGCTAAGCGCAACATGTCACCGCCCCGGCCAACATGGGCATTTACACAGCGTGGCTACTGTGGGTGGTGGCGCCCACCGTGCAAGCGGTTGTAAACCCCTTCTATCAGCCTCCCAGGTTGTGATGCACAAAGTACAAGAGGTTGCCGGGACCTGTGCACTAGGCTAGTCCCGCCCCATGCTCACCCTCCCCCACATGCCTTACCTTACGCGAGGCTTCCCTGGGGTGTCACTCCCCTGGCTCATCTAAATTCACTCCACACGGCCAAGATCGCTACACTTAACCTCTTCCAGTGTAGAGGCAGAGATGTTCAGAAATGGGATCCCCTGACATGCATCTTTACGTATAAATCCTCAACGAAATGGTTCTTACGTTTGCCTCAGCTTGAATCTGTAGATGTGAGAGTTCTACCCTTGCTTATAACCCAAATCCATGGACTCCATAAATTATAACTAATGAGCATAATCCCATTTACACGATACCGAAGGATTGACTACCTCCCTGATGTCAGCAGCCCCAACTGAAGTCATCTTTTATCTATTGTGGATAATAAGCAGAGCTATAGCAATGTTCCTTATATGCTAGTAGTTCAAGGGCATACTGGTGACCACATAAGTAAGTTTATATCCTTCCCGAGGCTTTAGTGACCACCCCAGTCTTGTGACCCGTCCCAACTTCTCAAAAAGTGTATGTTGTTATGTATTTTGAAATGACAGGGAGAATTGTGTATTGTTCTCCCTGGATTTGTGTGTACAACAATCCTGTTTTAGCCCAAGAACCGGTCTATATTTACTCAGGCGTGATAATCCATATCCTAGTGGTGTCGGATTCTTTATGCATCCCCGCGGGTCTGATCTCATGTCAAACCTCATAGTAAGTTGTTCATAGGCGTAACATTTCCATCTTGAGCTCGGGATGATTGTCCAAACCAAACTCGTCCTACAAGATGGTAGTGATGTTTTATTTGTCAGGAAACAGGACAAGTGCCTCCCTACACTGGTCTTCCTCAGATGGTGACCCATGACGTGGTTAACATACGCTAGCCTATCAGGTGTGCGTTCACCCCATTTAAAAGATAAAGGATTAACACGGTAATCTACGACCGGTCCATGACATCAAACGATGAGCATGTGATGACTAGTGTGACACGACATCCAGTATAAACATGGCCTTGATGAATGTTGCTGTGTCAGTGTTGAGCGGAGTCTCCAGTGTCTGATGGTAGTGTTGTCAGTGTTGAACGGAGTCTCCAGTGTCGTTGATGGTAGTGTTGTCAGTGTTGAGCGGAGTCTCCAGTGTCGTTGATGGTAGTGTTGTCAGTGTTGAGCGGAGTCTCCAGTATCCTTGATGGTAGTGTTGTCAGTGTTGAACGGAGTCTCCAGTGTCGTTGATGGTAGTGTTGTCAGTGTTGAGCGGAGTCTCCAGTATCCTTGATGGTAGTGTTGTCAGTGTTGAACGGAGTCTCCAGTGTCGTTGATGGTAGTGTTGTCAGTGTTGAGCGGAGTCTCCAGTATCCTTGATGGTAGTGTTGTCAGTGTTGAACGGAGTCTCCAGTGTCGTTGATGGTATTGTCAGTGTTGAACGGAGTCTCCAGTGTCTGATGGTAGTGTTGTCAGTGTTGAACGGAGTCTCCAGTGTCGTTGATAGTAGTGTTGTCAGTGTTGAGCGGAGTCTCCAGTGTCTGATGGTAGTGTTGTCAGTGTTCAGTTCTTATCAATCATGACCAAATCCCACACCGTTGGTATATTCCGTGAATACAGCCGTGTGTTCCTGCTGGAATGTTTACATCTACATATTGACTCGTCCATTATGACTACTAAATGTGAATAGTATTTCATGTGAGGTACGACCCTCCGTATATATTGACCGCTGAGTAGACATCGGTCTCGTGAGAGGGTGCCGCTTGTTATTAACAAGTTCTTACTATTGTAGAGGATCGCTAATGCCATTAATTTTAATATACACCCGCCTTTTCATCCTGTGGGTGGTCAAAAAATTAGAGGAACATAATGGCCTGGATCCCAACATTCTGTCAGCTGAGTAACTTACAATAGTAATGAGTTGGTTACACAGCATACAGTCACGTAAGCATTACAATTAAGCATGTTTATTATGCTACAGACGCAGAAGACAGCATACAAGAGTGCCTAAGGAGAGCCCTGTCTTCTAGGAAAACCAAGTGAGGACTTCTCCAGAGGTAAAAATTGTCAAAATTATTGCGATGCAACAAGATGTGTTCCCTGAATTGTGACAAAATTGTTGCTAAAGTTCTGAAAGAATGTGTACCTCTAACCTCTACACTCTGAAAGTGGGAAGATATGTTTATTAACAACCTCTTAGCAACGTGAAGCCACTAAGGTGTCAGAGGTACCTCACCGAGGTCCAACTTTCCACCATAGACTAGTGGTGATAATATTCTTCAAGTCTGTCGTACACTGCTATATCTTGCAACTTAACCATTGTAAGAAATATGGGTTTAATATTAACTCTGTCAGTGATCAGATCTAACATACATCCCGCACAAGCAAACATAGGAAGTGAAAATCGAAAACTTTGAATATGCTCCCGTTTTATTGTTTTGTTCTTGGTAATATATTTATAAAATTAAAATAGTAATTATTATGGAGATTCAGTATTATTTTTTTCATGGTGAGTAATAAGAGCCTCATTTAGAGTATTATTACGAAGATGAGAGAAAGATGTGGTCTAGTAGCCTTGTGTTTAATATTCTGTTAAGCATTTGTGTACAGCTGTTGATCATTTGAGACAAAGATTGGCGTAAAGGACTTTTGTTTACGTTTGTGAAGTTGCTATCATCTAAGGAGAGAAAGTGTACGTAAGTTCTGTGTTAGAGGGAGGTTGAGTTATAGTGTTGATCATTCAAGGAGAGAAAGTGTACGTAAGTTCTGTGTTAGAGGGAGGTTGAGTTATAGTGTTGATCATTCAAGGAGAGAAAGTGTACGTAAGTTCTGTGTTAGAGGGAGGTTGAGTTATAGTGTTGATCATTCAAGGAGAGAAAGTGTACGTAACTTCTGTGTTAGAGGGAGGTTGAGTTATAGTGTTGATCATTCAAGGAGAGAAAGTGTACGTAAGTTCTGTGTTAGAGGGAGGTTGAGTTATGGTGTCTACTTAGTATTTCTGTCTTCCATAACCTCGACTGGAGAAATAATTAAACAACTAATACTCTCTCGTAGGAAGGTCCTGAAAGTGTTTTCAATATAATAAGTCTAAAGCTTTAAATATCATTGGCATTAAAATCAAGATTTCAGGTTTGATGTAATAATGGATTAATCCTCAAACATGTGAAATGTATAGAGAAAACTATTTGCATTTTTCCTGGACCATCAGTTTTAGTATGTGTCATAATAACTTCTCAGGTACAAATCGTGACACGGCCAATAATGTTAAACTTTGAGTAAACGTGTTCATTATAGCTGCATTTTCCTGTGAAGACAAGTGTCTGCTTTCTTTTTTTTTTTAATTGACATAGGCCTATTATTTAAAGCAGTGTCTTCAGTAAAGTGTTTCAATAGCCATTTAAGTGACTTAACTCATCAGTGAAGTTTATATATATAAAAGTGGGTAAGGTGTAGAAGACAGGCTGGTGTATGTAGATATTACCAGTATATTGAGAAGTATTGTAACGTGTCAGATGCTGCACTTATTCAACCATTGTTAAACTAAGATTTTCTTGAGCCAATAACTGCTCCTTTAGGGACGTTTTCTGGGCCTGCATACGCCCCTACAGCCCGGTCCTAGACCAGGCTTTCTGGTGGCTCAAAGCCAGTCAACAAGACTGTTGCTGCTGACCGTACGGACTCCTACATGTTAACCACAGCTCGGCTGGATAAGTGGTCTGAACTTGACCATTTATCCAAGTGTGTCTTACTAACCCCAGAGGGTCAGTAATTCAGGCTAACACAAGAAAGTCAGTCAGTGGTGGTCATCTCCCCACACTGGCCTATACGCCCTCCACTGATATACAAAAATCAACTCTACATACAAAACAGTCACAATATAAGAAAAATATTTCAGAATTAAACCCCAGTATTGTGAGCAGGAAAGTGTGACATATTGATAGTTTACTTAAGGGTTAAGATGGCAGGCCACGACACATATTACAAATTACAGTTATAATACATCAGTAAATCTGCCAAGCTTGTGATAATACAACAACAACTGGTTGGTCATTCCTGATGACCGTCGAACCTTGTTAATCCGGTGCTAACTGTTAACTACTGTTTGTTAAACATTCTCTGGGGATCATGCAAAAGTATCGGGTTTTTTTTCGTTCGGTTTATTCATCTGGTGTTTATGTTCGCTATATTTTAGAAGAAAAAACTGTTTATTGGTGAAGTTTAATGTTTATATATGTTGACCATGTGTAAAATAAGTACATTGATATTAACGTGTTAAATATACAGCAGTGTTATATTAACAAGGGAAGAAAATAATGTTAATATGCTGTAAATCTTTCCTTCCAGTGTTCTTAAATGTTAAAAGTGTGTTTGGGAATGATTTCAGATAATATAGTTATACTTTAAGGGATCCCTGAACGTTTACCTCCCTCTCTCACCATATATTATACTAATATTTATTATAAATCTTCTCTATACTGCAAGTTTTATTGGTAAATGTGATTTACAGATTATATCTCAAATTTAACAACACCTGCCAAGACCTTCACAAAACTTAACATTCAATGTTAAATTCACTTTTTCAGTCACATTTACGAAAAATTTGCAAAAGATATAATTGTATTACAGAGAAATATACTTTTGTAATTTATTAAGATACACCATTAAATTAATCTATTTTAACCTACCGACTTTAGGCTCCGAGACTACTTCTGGTGCAAGAAAAATAAATTATATATATATATATATATATATATATATATATATATATATATATATATATATATATATATATATATATATATATATATGAGGGGGAGTGAAGGTTTCTGTGATCCATTTTGAATATTGTTGAAATTATTGTTGTTGTAAATTATGATGAATATTAAAAGGCTCCACAGTGGCATTTATGTATAGAATACATTATAGGGGAATGAATGTGTTTTCTATATATTCCGTGAACCTAAAGTGTTAGAGAGTTTATATGTTGTTGAAGGATCAGGAGCATCAGGTTAACTTGACTCGACGGTCTTATGTGCCATTTGATCCCCTTAGCCGCCTCATTGTTATTTTTTCTTATTATTTTTGGTGTCTATACCAACCAGAAATTGTGTATATTGTGAGTTTTATGTATATTTATGCTCCGTAATGCCTGTATAAATCGATATATGACTAATATATTTAGCAAAACAAGATTAATACACAAGATCGTCTGCGGACATAAATATGATTTAGAAACAAAAGAAAAACAATTTTCTGTATGTTATTATTTATATATATATGAATATATTAAGTTGCCAAGATTTATATCTCGGGAGCGAGAGTGATGGGTCTGCCAGCTTGACACATTATAAATTATCTACCTTACATACACACTAGCGAAGAGGCAGGGCCAGGAGCTGTGACTCGACCCATGCAACCACAGATAGGTAAGTACACACACACACACACACACAAAGTAAAGTAGTAGAGGCAGGATCCATACACAGGTTTAAGAAGACATACGATAAAGCTCTTGAAGCAGGGAGAGAGTGGACCTAGTAGCGACCAGTGAACAGGCGGGACCAGGAGCTGTAAATTGACCCCTACAACCACAAATAGGTGAGCGCACACACACTTTTCTTTTTCTGTATCCGTTCTCCTTCCTTTAAGTATATTATTTAAGTAATCTCGCCACGGTTTTTATAATCCAGGTTGAGTAACTGAGAGTCATTGTCTGAAGTACCACACAAACGTCGATTTTACTTATATTAGTGCATATTATTAGTTATATTTAACAATTTCGGGCATGGGGAGGGGGGTGTATGCCCCTTATAATGGACCAAGTTATCACTACATCCACCATTAACTTTTTCATTGTTTTCCACTTAATTCAAAAGATAATGTTAAAATCTATGGTCCAGTATAATTTTCAAAAGGTAGTTTGAGTGTTCCATTTTGGTGCTGTTCTTTATAATATCCAAGTATTATCTTCCCTAATATTACCTTCACTACTCTCGTACCTTTATAACATTCCCGAGTAATATTCCAGTTATCAGCATTTCTGGCAGAATTTTTGAAATAAATGTTCAAAATACACTGTGTGCCTACACTACCAACATGCTGGCCACAACGCCCTCCGTGTGTGTATATATATATATATATATATATATATATATATATATATATATATATATATATATATATATATATATATATATATATATATATATATATATATATATATATATATATATATATATGTATATGGAGGTAACGAATAATTTATGCCGAGAATTGTAAACAAAAGCAGGAGTGACTAGGCCAAACACAGATTCAAACACGTTTTCTTTGGTGCTGGACCACAGAAAACGTAATGTTTTTCCTCTGCTCGCCATATACTGTGGAGCTGTGGTTGTCGGGCGGAGGGAAAACATAATGTAATATTAATAATAATCACTCTTGGGCACATTAAAGGTCTTATTTTATGTTAGTATAGACATTTTCATTATTCTATCTACGATATTTTCTTCAAAATTATATAAGACGTTACAGAGCATATAAACATGTGTACACCACATTCGTACTTTGCTAAGAGTTCTTTCATGAATTCTATCGTGTTTCTCGCCCTCTGTCAAGGAGCTGGCACTCGGAACTTTCTTTGGCCCCATGGTGGCTTATTTAGCAGTTGCATTCAATAAACAAGCACTAAAAACAATGGATTAGTGGCTGAGCCACACGGACGCGTTTGGTACGGACCATTTTCAACTTTACGAAAACCGAGTGGATGTATAAAAACTGGGACAAAATTTTGATGAAAAAAGTCGTCAAAAACCGAATTCTGCGAAAACTGGGGCATACGAAAACCGAGGTTTCACTGTATGTATGTATATATATATATATATATATATATATATATATATATATATATATATATATATATATATATATATATATATATATATATATATATATATATATATATATATGTATGTTGTGCCAAATAGATAAAACTGGTCAATTAGCAAGAACTCATTTAAAATTAAATCCTTCATAAAATTTTCTCTTATACGTTTAAAGATATATTTTTTTCATTTATGTTAATGTAAAAATTATCTAACCTTATTATAACAAGCATATTTTAATTTAGCCTAATCCAACTAAATATATTCTAGATATACATATGGCCCCGTGGCCTGGCTGGCAAAGCTCTCGCTTCACACACGGAGAGCCCGGGTTCGATTCCCGGCAGGGTAGAAACATTTCGACGTGTTTCCTTACACCTGTTGTCCTGTTTACCTAGCAGGAAGTAGGTACCTGGGTCTTAGTTGACTGGCGTGGGTCGCATCCTGGGGGACAAGATTGAGGACCCAAATGGAAATAAGACAGACAGTCCTCGATGACGCACTGACTTTCTTGGGTTATCATGGGTGGCTAACCCTTCGGGGTTAAAAATCCGAACGAAATCTTATCTTACAAGTTTACAATAATATAATAATAAACAAACAATGAAATTTTTTTTTCGATAGATTCAGAATGATTGTGAACTTAATGCATGCACAAATTTTCGCTTGCCTTACTCGGCAAGAAGAGCGTTGCTATTTAAGCCAAAATCGCAAATTTTAAATATTCGGCACGACACACACACACACACACACACACACACACACACACACACACACACACACACACACACTGACAGTCTTCCATCATTGAGTCAGTTTCATGTCTGTGACAATAACTTCTCCTAAACTAATCATTATAAACATTAGGTCTAGTTTATGAAGGTAGTTTTAGCTGTAAATTTTCTAACTTTGCGAGGTCGACCCTAATTATCATACATGAATTTGCACAAATTAAAAACGGCATTTAATATTTAAGAAAAGAAGGTTTATTAGCTCTGGATATGTCTAGTGGATGTTGTTTTGCACTGAAATGACGGTCATTCTAGACGTGGACACTATCCATAAATGTTGTATATAATAAACTGGAAATTAAGAGTCCTGTGAATTACTAGAGCAGGAGCCGCACCTCCTTACTGGTGAAGAAGGTTGACGGCGCCTCTACACTCAGGCATAACTCAACAAGTTTTCTCCTTATATATGTACTGCGGTCTGTCAGAGTCCCAGTCTTGCTCGGACACTGGATATATACACCAACAAGTGGGTTTCTCTCATCGTAATCCCTGTTAGGTATTGAAATATTTTTGACTGGTGGTAGCAAGGTTAGATGCAGCCTTAATGAACCTTTTGTATTCAGGTTTTAAACCCCATTAATCAACCAAACATCTCTCAGTTCCTTTAAACCCCATTAATCAACCAATCATCTCTCAGTTCCTTTAAACCCCATTAATCAATCAATCATCTCTCAGTTCCTTTAAACCCCATTAATCAACCAATCATCTCTCAGTTCCTTTAAACCCCATTAATCAACCAATCATCTCTCAGTTCCTTTAAACCCCATTAATCAACCAATCATCTCTCAGTTCCTTTAAACCCCATTAATCAGTCAATCATCTCTCAGTTCCTTTAAACCCCATTAATCAACCAATCATCTCTCAGTTCCTTTAAACCCCATTAATCAACCAATCATCTCTCAGTTCCTTTAAACCCCATTAATCAACCAAACATCTCTCAGTTCCTTTAAACCCCATTAATCAACCAATCATCTCTCAGTTCCTTTAAACCCATTAATCAACCAAACATCTCTCAGTTCCTTTAAACCCCATTAATCAACCAAACATCTCTCAGTTCCTTTAAACCCCATTAATCAACCAAACATCTCTCAGTTCCTTTAAACCCCATTAATCAACCAATCATCTCTCAGTTCCTTTAAACCCCATTAATCAACCAATCATCTCTCAGTTCCTTTAAACCCCATTAATCAACCAATCATCTCTCAGTTCCTTTAAACCCCATTAATCAACCAATCATCTCTCAGTTCCTTTAAACCCCATTAATCAGTCAATCATCTCTCAGTTCCTTTAAACCCCATTAATCAACCAATCATCTCTCAGTTCCTTTAAACCCCATTAATCAACCAATCATCTCTCAGTTCCTTTAAACCCCATTAATCAACCAATCATCTCTCAGTTCCTTTAAACCCCATTAATCAGTCAATCATCTCTCAGTTCCTTTAAACCCAATTAATCAAACAATCATCTCTCAGTTCATTTAAACCCATTAATCAACCAAACATCTCTCAGTTCCTTTAAACTCCAATCATCTCTCAGTTCCTTTAAACCCCATTAATCAACCAATCATCTCTCAGTTCCTTTAAACCCCATTAATCAGTCAATCATCTCTCAGTTCCTTTAAACCCCATTAATCAACCAATCATCTCTCAGTTCCTTTAAACCCCATTAATCAACCAATCATCTCTCAGTTCCTTTAAACCCCATTAATCAACCAAACATCTCTCAGTTCCTTGAACCATCAGCAGATCAAACGTTTACTTAATTACATTTCAAGTCTAAGTTAACTTTGATTACCACTCCCTGTGTAACCGAATTATTTTTTGATAATTTCCATTTTAGATTTATAAATAAATGATGTTAAACTATTTATAAGTTTAGGAAACTTGCATTACTGGAGGCTTGAAACAGATTACTGGAGGCTTGAAACTTGCATTACTGGAGGCTTGAAACAGATTACTGGAGGCTTGAAACTTGCATTACTGGAGGCTTGAAACTGAGATTACTGGAGGCTTGAAACTTGCATTACTGGAGGCTTGAAACTAAGATTACTGGAGGCTTGAAACTTGCATTACTGGAGGCTTGAAACTTGCATTACTGGAGGCTTGAAACAGATTACTGGAAGTTTGAAACTTGCATTACTGGAGGCTTGAAACAGATTACTGGAGGCTTGAAACTTGCATTACTGGAGGCTTGAAACAGATTACTGGAGGCTTGAAACTAAGATTACTGGAGGCTTGAAACTTGCATTACTGGAGGCTTGAAACTGAGATTACTGGAGGCTTGAAACTTGCATTACTGGAGGCTTGAAACAGATTACTGGAGGCTTGAAACTTGCATTACTGGAGGCTTGAAACTGATTACTGGAGGCTTGAAACTGAGATTACTGGAGGCTTGAAACAGATTACTGGAGGTTTGAAACTTGCATTACTGGAGGCTTGAAACTTGCATTACTGGAGGCTTGAAACAGATTACTGGAAGTTTGAAACTTGCATTACTGGAGGCTTGAAACTGATTACTGGAGGCTTGAAACTGAGATTACTGGAGGCATGAAACAGATTACTGGAGGTTTGAAACTTGCATTACTGGAGGCTTGAAACTTGCATTACTGGAGGCTTGAAACAGATTACTGGAGGCTTGAAACTGAGATTACTGGAGGCTTGAAACAGATTACTGGAGGCTTGAAACTGAGATTACTGGAGGCTTGAAACAGATTACTGGAGGCTTGAAACTGAGATTACTGGAGGCTTGAAACTTGCATTACTGGAGGCTTGAAACTGAGATTACTGGAGGCCTGAAACTGAGATTGCTGGAGGTTTGAAACTGAGATTACTGGAGGTTTGAAACTGAGATTACTGGAGGCCTGAAACTGAGATTGCTGGAGGTTTGAAACTGAGATTAATGGAGGTTTGAAACTGAGATTATTGGAGGTTTGAAACTGAGATTACTGGAGGCTTGAAACTGAGATTACTGGTGGTTTGAAACTGAGATTACTGGAGGTTTGAAACTGAGATTACTGGAGGTTTGAAACTGAGATTACTGGAGGTTTGAAACTGAGATTACTGGAGGTTTGAAGCTGAGATTACTGGAGGTTTGAAACTGAGATTACTGGAGGTTTGAAACTGAGATTACTGGAGGTTTGAAACTGAGATTACTGGAGGCTTGAAACTGAGATTACTGGAGGTTTGAAACTGAGATTACTGGAGGCTTGAAACTGAGATTACTGGAGGTTTGAAACTGAGATTACTGGAGGCTTGAAACTGAGATTGCTGGAGGTTTGAAACTGAGATTACTGGAAGTTTATTATGCACCTCATACCCATGGTTTGGGTGGTAGTTACCACATACCCATGATGTGGGTGGTACTCGTCTCATACCCATGGTGTGGGTGATACTCATCACATACCCATTGTGTGGATGGCACTCATCACATACCCATTGTGTGGATGGCACTCATCACATACCCATGGTGTGGGTGGCACTCATCACATACCCATGGTGTAGGTGGTACTCATCACATACCCATTGTGTGGATGGCACTCATCACATACCCATTGTGTGGATGGCACTCATCACATACCCATGGTGTAGGTGGTACTTATCACATACCCATGGTGTGGGTGATACTCATCACATACCCATGGTGTGGGTGATACTCATCACATACCCATGGTGTGGGTGGCACTCATCACATACCCATGGTGTGGGTGGCACTCATCACATACCCATGGTGTAGGTGGTACTCATCACATACCCATTGTGTGGATGGCACTCATCACATACCCATTGTGTGGATGGCACTCATCACATACCCATGGTGTAGGTGGTACTCATCACATACCCATGGTGTGGGTGATACTCATCACATACCCATGGTGTAGGTGGTATTCAAAATATTACAGAGGCACATAATGGGTCCAGAGTAATGGTAATGAACAAGCTACAGTGGTAATGAACAAGCTACAGTGGTAATGATCAAGTTACAGTGGTAATGATCAAGTTACAGTGGTAATGAACAAGTTACAGTGGTAATGAACAAGCTACAGTGGTAATGAACAAGTTACAGTGGTAATGAACAAGTTACAGTGGTAATGAACAAGCTACAGTGGTAATGAACAAGCTACAGTGGTAATGAACAAGCTACAGTGGTAATGAACAAGCTACAGTGGTAATGAACAAGTTACAGTGGTAATGAACAAGCTACAATGGTAATGAACAAGCTACAGTGGTAATGAACAAGCTACAGTGGTAATGAACAAGCTACAGTGGTAATGAACAAGCTACAGTGGTAATGAACAAGCTACAGTGGTAATGAACAAGTTACAGTGGTAATGAACAAGCTACAGTGGTAATGAACAAGCTACAGTGGTAATGAACAAGCTACAGTGGTAATGAACAAGCTACAGTGGTAATGAACAAGCTACAGTGGTAATGAACAAGCTACAGTGGTAATGAACAAGTTACAGTGGTAATGAACAAGCTACAGTGGTAATGAACAAGTTACAGTGGTAATGAACAAGCTACAGTGGTAATGAACAAGCTACAGTGGTAATGAACAAGCTACAGTGGTAATGAACAAGCTACAGTGGTAATGAACAAGTTACAGTGGTAATGAACAAGCTACAGTGGTAATGAACAAGTTACAGTGGTAATGAACAAGCTACAGTGGTAATGAACAAGCTACAGTGGTAATGAACAAGCTACAGTGGTAATGAACAAGCTACAGTGGTAATGAACAAGCTACAGTGGTAATGAACAAGCTACAGCGGTAATGAACAAGTTACAGTGGTAATGATCAAGTTACAGTGGTAATGAACAAGTTACAGTGGTAATGAACAAGCTACAGTGGTAATGAACAAGTTACAGTGGTAATGAACAAGCTACAGTGGTAATGAACAAGCTACAGTGGTAATGAACAAGCTACAGTGGTAATGAACAAGCTACAGTGGTAATGAACAAGCTACAGTGGTAATGAACAAGCTACAGCGGTAATGAACAAGTTACAGTGGTAATGAACAAGTTACAGTGGTAATGAACAAGCTACAGTGGTAATGAACAAGCTACAGTGGTAATGAACAAGCTACAGTGGTAATGAACAAGCTACAGTGGTAATGAACAAGCTACAGCGGTAATGAACAAGCTACAGTGGTAATGAACAAGTTACAGTGGTAATGAACAAGTTACAGTGGTGATGAACAAGTTACAGTGGTAATGAACAAGCTACAGTGGTAATGAACAAGTTACAGTGGTAATGAACAAGTTACAGTGGTAATGAACAAGTTACAGTGGTAATGAACAAGTTACAGTGGTAATGAACAAGCTACAGTGGTAATGAACAAGCTACAGTGGTAATGAACAAGCTACAGTGGTAATGAACAAGCTACAGCGGTAATGAACAAGTTACAGTGGTAATGAACAAGTTACAGTGGTAATGAACAAGCTACAGTGGTAATGAACAAGCTACAGTGGTAATGAACAAGCTACAGTGGTAATGAACAAGCTACAGTGGTAATGAACAAGTTACAGTGGTAATGAACAAGTTACAGTGGTAATGAACAAGTTACAGTGGTAATGAACAAGTTACAGTGGTAATGAACAAGTTACAGTGGTAATGAACAAGCTACAGCGGTAATGAACAAGTTACAGTGGTAATGAACAAGTTACAGTGGTAATGAACAAGCTACAGTGGTAATGAACAAGCTACAGTGGTAATGAACAAGCTACAGTGGTAATGAACAAGCTACAGTGGTAATGAACAAGCTACAGTGGTAATGAACAAGTTAGAAATATATATCTAGTTACAATGCAGTTAGTGCAAATAGCTAGTTAGGTGTTTGAAACCTGCCGATTACACCAGGATCATTAAGAATGAATATAATAATCTGTATACCACCAGTCAAGAATATCTTTTTCCCTATAATAGGCAGTAAATTATATTCAGAATATATACACTGAGAGTCGATATAATTTTCAAACTTTAACATCACATTTACACGTTGATAATTATCATAATTACATCTAACATGTCACTTTAATATACATTCTCTGGTTACCCATATAATTCACTCCATAAATTACTCCCTCAGACAATCTTGGCATAACTAATGTAACTATAATATCAACTTTCTTGCAACGTTACGTAAATTTGTAATGGAAACATTGATAGAAATCGTTACTTAAGGTTACATAAGTGCGTCTGGTATATGATGATGTTATGTAAATTGTTTGACCTGATCTTAACAGTGATTCATGAATGTTTCTAAATCATAAGAGATTAATTTGAAGAGAACTGACAGTGTTACGTGTGCCTAGTGCTATGGCAGTTCTGAGACCACAGAACTGACAGGGTTACGTGTGCCTAGTACTATGGTAGTTCTGAGACCACAGAACTGACAGTGTTACGTGTGCCTAGTACTATGGTAGTTCTGAGACCACAGAACTGACAGGGTTACGTGTGCCTAGTACTATGGTAGTTCTGAGACCACAGAACTGACAGTGTTACGTGTGCCTAGTACTATGGTAGTTCTGAGACCACAGAACTGACAGTGTTACCTGTGCCTAGTACTATGGCAGTTCTGAGACCACAGAACTGACAGTGTTACGTGTGCCTAGTACTATGGCAGTTCTGAGACCACAGAACTGACAGGGTTACGTGTGCCTAGTACTATGGCAGTTCTGAGACCACAGAACTGACAGGGTTACGTGTGCCTAGTACTATGGCAGTTCTGAGACCACAGAACTGACAGGGTTACGTGTGCCTAGTGCTATGGCAGTTCTGAGACCACAGAACTGACAGTGTTACGTGTGCCTAGTGCTATGGCAGTTCTGAGACCACAGAACTGACAGTGTTACGTGTGCCTAGTGCTATGGCAGTTCTGAGACCACAGAACTGACAGTGTTACGTGTGCCTAGTACTATGGCAGTTCTGAGACCACAGAACTGACAGTGTTACGTGTGCCTAGTGCTATGGCAGTTCTGAGACCACAGAACTGACAGTGTTACGTGTGCCTAGTACTATGGCAGTTCTGAGACCACAGAACTGACAGTGTTACGTGTGCCTAGTACTATGGCAGTTCTGAGACCACAGAACTGACAGTGTTACGTGTGCCTAGTACTATGGCAGTTCTGAGACCACAGAACTGACAGTGTTACGTGTGCCTAGTACTATGGTAGTTCTGAGACCACAGAACTGACAGTGTTACGTGTGCCTAGTGCTATGGTAGTTCTGAGACCACAGAACTGACAGTGTTACGTGTGCCTAGTACTATGGTAGTTCTGAGACCACAGAACTGACAGAGTTACGTGTGCCTAGTGCTATGGTAGTTCTGAGACCACAGAACTGACAGTGTTACGTGTGCCTAGTGCTATGGTAGTTCTGAGACCACAGAACTGACAGTGTTACGTGTGCCTAGTACTATGGCAGTTCTGAGACCACAGAACTGACAGTGTTACCTGTGCCTAGTACTATGGTAGTTCTGAGACCACAGAACTGACAGTGTTACGTGTGCCTAGTACTATGGTAGTTCTGAGACCACAGAACTGACAGTGTTACGTGTGCCTAGTACTATGGCAGTTCTGAGACCACAGAACTGACAGTGTTACGTGTGCCTAGTACTATGGCAGTTCTGAGACCACAGAACTGACAGTGTTACGTGTGCCTAGTACTATGGCAGTTCTGAGACCACAGAACTGACAGTGTTACCTGTGCCTAGTACTATGGTAGTTCTGAGACCACAGAACTGACAGTGTTACGTGTGCCTAGTACTATGGCAGTTCTGAGACCACAGAACTGACAGTGTTACGTGTGCCTAGTACTATGGTAGTTCTGAGACCACAGAACTGACAGGGTTACGTGTGCCTAGTACTATGGCAGTTCTGAGACCACAGAACTGACAGGGTTACGTGTGCCTAGTACTATGACAGTTCTGAGACCACAGAACTGACAGGGTTACGTGTGCCTAGTACTATGGCAGTTCTGAGACCACAGAACTGACAGGGTTACGTGTGCCTAGTACTATGGCAGTTCTGAGACCACAGAACTGACAGGGTTACGTGTGCCTAGTACTATGGCAGTTCTGAGACCACAGAACTGACAGGGTTACGTGTGCCTAGTACTATGGCAGTTCTGAGACCACAGAACTGACAGGGTTACGTGTGCCTAGTACTATGGCACCTCGAAGTCCAGTTCGGCAGAATGAGCTTTATGATGTGTAGATAAATGGTTCAGAGAACCGACAAGTTGATAAAGTAGACCCATGTACAACACTTGGGTATCTTTATTAAGGAAACGTTTCACCACAGTGACTTCATCAGTCCATACAAAGGAGAATGGTGAAGATCAGAGGAGTTTGAGGAGTCAGTGTAATCAGTTTCATCAGTCTTGAAAGATTAATGGACTAATTACATCGAGATATGTAGATATAAATCCATATGTATTCCTGGTAACCCTTTGGGGCCTAGTTCCTAGGCCTTTTGTGTATCCATATGCTCTCGCGCTACCGTCCACAGAATGGATATGGGGTGCACAATAAACTAGCCACTTCGCTGGCAAAATCTACCAATCTGATCTCCAGGCTGAGTGACTGATTACCTCAAACTCCTTCTGATCTTCACCATTCTTTGTATTGGACTGAAGAAGTCACTGTGTGGCGAAACGTTTCCTCAATAAAGACACCCGAGTGCTGCCCATGTGACTTAATTTAACGAGCTTTATGATATAGGATAGTATTAGGGCAACTTTGTGGATTGTTAAGCTGAGTATCACAATGTTAACTTAGTGAGTCCCAGTCCTGTTCCCCCCCCTCCCCTCAACCAGAGTCCAAATCTACTTTGTAAGGTTTTTGTCCCACGAGTTAAAAAAAAAATACAAAAATGCAATTTTTTTAATTTTGCAGAATTCACTTTTAGCATTTATTCTGCACAGGTTATAATACACTTTTTTTTCACCACAAATATTAATTGTTGAACATCAAATTAAAAACTCTAATGATTTAACGTGTTTCATTTGTTGTAATTACCTGTGGATGACAATATTTGCTGAGAAAACTGGAACTAATGTATGGAATGGTATTGAATCTGGTACTACCACTGGAAAATAACAGTCATGTATTGTACCTGGGTATATACAATGTTTATTTTGGTATTGGCTTGAATATCAGTGGTAGACCTTTGGGTTTACACCCGAAAGGACCTGGGTTTGTGTCCCTGACGTAGCAGAAGCAGAGTACCTGTGTGACACTCGTAGGTAGTAACCTGGGCAAGATTCCTAATGGAAGGAAGCCATACTACCTGGCGTAGCTGGGTTACTAATGGAAGGAAGCCATACTACCAGGCTTAGCTGGGTTACTAATGGAAGGAAGCCATACTACCAGGCTTAGCTGGGTTACTAATGGAAGGAAGCCATACTACCAGGCTTAGCTGGGTTATTAATGGAAGGAAGCCATACTACCAGGCGTAGCTGGGTTACTAATGGAAGGAAGCCATACTACCAGGCTTAGCTGGGTTACTAATGGAAGGAAGCCATACTACCAGGCTTAGCTGGGTTACTAATGGAAGGAAGCCATACTACCAGGCTTAGCTGGGTTATTAATGGAAGGAAGCCATACTACCAGGCGTAGCTGGGTTACTAATGGAAGGAAGCCATACTACCAGGCTTAGCTGGGTTACTAATGGAAAGAAGCCATACTACCAGGCTTAACTGGGTTATTAATGGAAGGAAGCCATACTACCAGGCGTAGCTGGGTTACTAATGGAAGGAAGCCATACTACCAGGCTTAGCTGGGTTACTAATGGAAGGAAGCCATACTACCAGGCGTAGCTGGGTTACTAATGGAAGGAAGTCATACTACCTGGCTTAGCTGGGTTACTAATGGAAGGAAGCCATACTACCTGGCTTAGCTGGGTTATTAATAAAAAGAAACCATACTACCAGGCTTGGCTGGGTTATTAATGGAAGGAAGCCATACTACCAGGCTTAGCTGGGTTATTAATGGAAAGAAGCCATACTACCAGGCTTAGCTGGGTTATTAATGGAAGGAAGCCATACTACCAGGCTTAGCTGGGTTACTAATGGAAGGAAGCCATACTACCAGGCTTAGCTGGGTTATTAATAGAAAGAAACCATACTACCAGGCTTGGCTGGGTTATTAATGGAAGGAAGCCGATGTACTGAAAACACTTTCAAGGGAGGTATATCCCTTGATTCTGGTGAGGGGCTCTTGATCCAAGAAATATGATCCATCCTACCTTCAAGGTATACAGACCATAGCTGACATCAATGACATACTACTATATAGAAAGCCGCTTGTTATGCTGAATGCTGAACATTTCCTGTAAATTAGGTCAGTTTTATCCCAGGATGCGACCCACACCAGTCGAGTAACTCCCAGGTACGTATTTTACTGCTAGGTGAACGTTGAAACACGTCCTAATGTTTCCACTCGTACCGGGGATTCAGTTTAGGTATGAAACCGGTTACTACCTCAGGTGCGGGTGAGGGTGTAGGTAGCCCTCTCTGCCCTCATTAAGAATGCTTTATTCCTATTTCTATTTGTAGTTGCAGCTCTTTTGTCCCGTAGCTCGGTTGGTAGCGCACTCAGCTCACACATTAAGGTCCGTGGTTCGATCCACGATACGGTTGAGAAACATTAGGACGTGTTTCCTTAAAACACCTGCTGTCACTGTTCACCTAACAGTAAGTAGGTACCTCGGTGTTATCTGATTGGTGTGGGGTCGCATCTGGGGACAAAATTGACCTAATTTGCCCGAAACGCTCTTCATAAGCAGGGGCTTTCTATACAGTATGTTATTTATGTCAGCTGTAGTCTGTATACGTTGTACGTATAGAAATAAAGATTATATTATTATTATTTTATTCCTTTCATTGTCCACTTGGATAGTATTTTTTCCCCTGAAATCGGGAAGCAGTGTTCGATATGGCGAAAGTCGTCAGTCTCCCTTATAAACCCAACTAATAATAATTCAGTTTCAGTTTAATTAGTTTATTGTGCACCACATACCCATCCTGTGGACCTAATAATAATTCAATTGGTGTTGAGCGACGTTGTTAGAGTGTCGCTCAGTATTACAGTAAATTAATTTTCTTACAATGTTGTCGCGGTTTCTTTCCCGGACACTGGAAGGCAGGGCTTGATACGGCGTAAGATGTTAGTGGCTCTATAAACCTCAACAACACTATGAAGAAGTAAAATCCCGGCTGTGTCGGGGACTTCAGCCGCCAACCTTCGTCGGATGTGGACGTCTCTCTCTCGCCTGAGTATCGGTGACAAATATTCCTCTTTCCCGCTGGGACGCTTGTCCTCACATTACAGGAGGGTGTCTAGTGGCCTGGTGGCAAAAGCTCTCGCTTCAGACGGTGATTGTAAATTGTGAGTTCATTACCTTTGTAAATTGTGAGTTCATTACCTCTGTAACTTGCTCAGCTATCAAAACTTTGGAGTCCAGTCCCTGGACCAATTATGTACCTCTGTAATCTTTTGACTACCGCCCACAAGATGGGTATGTGGTGACTACCGCCCACAGGATGGGTATGGGGTGCATAATAAACATATTAAACTTAACTTAAAACTTCAGACGGTGAGGGTCAGGGTTCAATCCCTGGCGAAAGGGTGGAAACATCGGACGTGTTTCCATACACCAGTTATCTATGTTCACCCATCAGTAAAATGGGTACCTGGGTGTTAGTGGACTGGTGTGGGTCGCATCCTGGGACGAAACTAAGTAACTGACCTAATTTGCGAGAAATGTTCATCATAACAAGCGGCTTTCTATATAGTAGTATGTCACTGATGTCAATTATGGTCAGTATACCTTGTACATGTACTGGTAGTAAATCAAGATATTATTATTATTATTATCGGCTTATAACCAGCTCCACTTTTTCCCTTAGCGGATAGATCTTCAACGGTTTAGACGGGAAGCCGGTTCCTGAACTCAGGTGGGGTGCAGGCGTCTCGTTGTGCTCCGGCTTGGCAAGTGTGTCCACTTGATCTAATTAGTAATAGTAATATTTTACTTCAGCATAGTACAATGTTTCTACAAAGGTGAATGACATTTGGGTGTACATGCTGAAAGACCTTGTATATTCAGAACATTACTGGCAAACTTAAGACTAGCTTAACATTAGTAAGGTAATAATAATATGAGTAATTTTATACATACAGTCACTTGGGTAAGTGTAAGTTGGTATCCTCTAGTGTCTATTTACGAGGAGATTCCTGCTAATTTTTCTTTCAGCTATGGCAATATATCTTACCCATACACCAGGAAGCCGGGTTAGATACTGTGTAAGTTGTTAGTGGTCCTAATAATAATAATAATAATAATAATCTTTATTTACTACCAGTACATGTACAAGGTATACAGACCATAGTTGACATCAATGACATACTACTATATAGAAAGCCCATTGTTATGCTGAACATTTCCCGCAAATTAGGTCAGTTTTGTCCCAGGATGCGACCCACACCAGTCCACTAACACCCAGGTACCCATTATATTGATGGGTGAACATGGACAGCAAATGTCTTAAGAAAACACGTCCTAATATTTTCCAGCCGTACCAGGGATCGACCCCCGGACCTCAGTGTGTGAGCTGGATGCGCTAGCGATCAAGCTACGAGACACAACCAGCTGTGTCAGTGTGTAGGCGGCCTGGGATTAACCTGATCTAAGTTAGTTGTGTTGCCTGAGTATCTATGTTAATGTACAGAGGTCAGAGTGTATATAACTGCCCACCAGAGATAAGACCTCAGTGGAAATAAGTCTGACTTTTTTTTAGTTATCTTAGGTAATTTACACATGTTACTAGGTATGATAATTGTATTTAAGTGTATCTGTAACTAAATAAACTTACTAATAGTTAGATAGCGAGAAAATACATTGGTCACTTTATATATTACACTTAGTTTACATTATTAATGACTAATATAATGTGGAGTAACCATCTCAAAAATTTAAGCATATTTTTATCAATAAAACATTATTGTGTTTCAGTCTCGTCAGAAAGTTCAAAATATGGATACAACCTGAATATTTACAGATATCCTTAACAATAAGGCGTTTTGCCATAACCTGTTATATTTATTAAAATGAAAGTGCTAAACCCATAAGGGGCAGACGGTGCCCTACCCTGGAGGTGCATGGAGGTGTCTCTGGAAGGCTGGATGTTCCGACACTAATATACAATCAAAATGAAACTAAAAATGTTATTGCCTTGCAAGCTTACAATGTGTGGTTTATATATTATAATATATTAATTACAAACAAGGCCACTAACATGCCTAGGTATTTCAGCCAGACTAATGTTGCAGTGTTATGGCCCCTATGTCCACACACTTTACATTTTATGTTACTGACATCCCCGTACAACCAGAGATACTTATAACTTAGTCTTAGTCTAACAGTACAACCAGGGATACTTATAAGTTAGTCTTAGTCTAACAGTAACAACAGCACAACCAAAGATATTTATAAGGTAGTCTTAGTTTACCTGGAGAGAGTTCCGGGGGTCAACGCCCCCGTAACAGTAACAACATCTTCCAATCTACTAATCTTTTCTCACGATATTTTTTAAACTTCTGACAAGCCAAAATATATTCAATATTGTATTAATGTAAGGCTTGCTTAGCTAAGTTACCAAGCAAGAATTAAATGAAGAAAATGTAGAATATGATTCCAGTTTCTTAGAAAGTTTAAAAAATGGCAGTGGTGTCACTAGCACGTTAAGAGACAACACAGGAAGTGTGAGGGGCCCAAGACTGTTCAATTGCCTCCCAGCATACATTAGGAGGACTACCAATAGACCCCTGACTGTCTTCAAGCAGGCACTGGACAAGCACCTAAAGTCAGTGCCTGACCAGCCGGGCTGTGGTTCGTACGTTGGATTGCGTACAGCCAGCAGTAACAGCTTTCTCCTGTCCAAGGAAACTTTGTTACCAATGGAAATAAATGGCTGTGACAATTTTTGGGGTTAGGCACAGGTGCACATAAGCACAATTACCATATGTAAAGTAAATTACCTGGATAACCCAAAAAATTCAAAGTTACTTATTTCCATTGGGTTACCCTAGGTAATTTACATATATCTTACTATGTATGATAATTGTAATACACTAAGCTTCTGTAACCGTATTTGTGTATAAATGTATCTAAATTAACTTATTTATTCCAGCCCATATTATGCACCCCATACCCATCCTGTGGGCGGTAGTCACCACATACCCATCCTGTGGGCGGTAGTCACCACATACCCATTCTGTGGGCGGTAGTCAAAAGATTACAGAGGTACATAATTGGTCCAGGGACTGGACTCCAAAGTTTTGATAGCTGAGCAAGTTACAGAGGTAATGAACTCACAATTTACAAAGGTAATGAACTCACAATTTACAAAGGTAATGAACTCACAATTTACAAAGGTAATGAACTCCAGGTAAGTCTGGTCACAATCATGACAAGTTACAAAGGTATTTACAGATTACAGAGGTACGTAATGGGTCCAGGAACTGGGCCCCCAAAGTTTTGATAGCTGAACTAGGTACAAAGGTAATGAGCTCACAAGTTACAAAGGTAATGAATTCTGTAGAATGGTTACTTACGTTTATACTTTCAGCCCATATTTAGGCAATATTTTTTACATTTGCCTCCCGTGTTATAAGGCTATAAAATAAAAGCGTCAGCTTCGGTAGCCCTGAATAACCCCGACGACAATAAGAAGTCTGTTTCATATTTTCTTATCTCTATCTGAGAGGTTTGTCTTCATCTAATTGTCCACCTGGACTGAGCACATCAATGATCAGAGGAGACATTTTAGCACTTCTTTTATTTATTTCCTCACTCTGAGGATGATTTACTGGCGAACGGTGAGCCGGTCACTGACTCGGTTATGGTGTGACCTCTAATGTGCCGGAGATTCAATAGGGAAAAAGAGGGATTTTTACCTAGTTTAATTAAGAACGCTTCTTTTCCATTTGCATTCCCGTACGGAACTCTTATTTCCTTCCCTATTAGCGCCCAGCTTTGGGTAATATTTTCTTCTGAATTGTCGCTCAGCTTTGGGTAATATTTCTCTCCCAATTAGCGCCCAGCTTTGGATAATATTTCCTTCCCAGTTAGTGCCCGGCTTTGGATAATATTTCCTTCCCAGTTAGTGCCCGGCTTTGGATAATATTTCCTTCCCAGTTAGTGCCCGGCTTTGGATAATATTTCCTTCCCAATTAGCGCCCAGCTTTGGATAATATTTCCTTCCCAGTTAGTGCCCAGCTTTGGATAATATTTCCTTCCCAAAGACTAGAATTTATGGCTCACTTTTCAGTACCTGGCGAACAGTTACCGGCCCTTCAACCTCAACCCCAAGAACACTCAACCCCAAGAACAGCTGTTTCAAGACTTCTGCGACAGCTTCTTCGGGTTTGGACGTCTCGCTCTCGCCTGAGAATCACTTGATAAATTTTCCCCGTTCTCTCTGGGATGCTTGTCTTCATTTTGCTTTTCCCGTGGCCTGGTAGGCAACGCTCTCCCTTTACCCGCAGAGTGTCCATGGTTCGATTCCTAGCAAGGATAGGCGTGTTACCTTACACTGTTGTCCTGTTCATCTAGCAAGCAAGTAGGTACCTGGGTGTTAGTCGACTGGTGTGGGTGGCATCCTGGGGGACAAGATTGAAGGATCACAATGGAAACAAGACAGACAGTCCTCGATGACGCACTGACTTTCTTAGGTTATCCTGACCACTAAATCGTAATGACACGATTGCAAACAAACCATACCACGGATTTAGATTTTGCCACCGAAGTGGCTAGTTTATTGTGCACCCCATATCCATCCTGTGGACGGTAGCGCAAGAGCATATGGATACATAAAAGGCCTAGGAACTAGGCCCCAAAGGGTTAACAGGAATACATGTGGATTTATATCTACATATCTATAGTTCAATTATCTGTTACAAGCAAATTTAGGAAATTTGCTTAGTATATCTGGTATTTTATTTTCATTAATAAGATATCTTGACATGTCACATAGGTTATTATACTGTCTGTCTCTGTATTCCTCAATAAGTGGACAATTAAGCACATAGTGTTCAAGACAGTGACCATATGCCTGATCACGTAATTTACATTTAGTTTGATCATCATCTGCGTGTCTCCCAAACTGCCAGAAGTACTTGTAACCAAGCCTAAGCCTGGCCACTACAACATCAATCAGTACTTGTAACCAAGCCTAAGCCTGGCCACTACAACATCAGTCAGTACTTGTAACCAAGCCTAAGCCTGGCCACTACAACATCAGTCAGTACTTGTAACCAAGCCTAAGCCTGGCCACTACAACATCAATCAGTGTTCACATTGCACGTTGCTCCATAAACATACTTATCTACGTTCATGTTATCATAGTGGGTTATAGATCTACTCAGGCTTCTAACTGCATTCCTATAACAATCATTTTCATTATTTATTTCTCTCCTAATATTATATTCTACGTTCTCCTTCTGGGTACTCTTCTTGGCTAACATATCAACTTTATCATGAAGGTGTAATGCAATTTGTGATGGGATCCATAGCAATTGTATATTAATTCCTTTGTCCCTGATTTTTGAGTATCTATACCTGGCTTCTCCAATGGGCATGTGTTGTGATAGAAACACAGGCCTTATCTCTAGGCTGAATCTAGAGCTCTTGCCTGGTCAAAGGCAGCGGCTAAGTCGAGAGTTTTATTCTCCAATAAACGCTGCCTTATTATTGGTGATTGCAGGCCACTGATAAAAGCATCCCTGATGGACTCTTCACAATACTGAGCAGCTGTCACTGCTTGGAAGTGACAGTCCTTACCTAAAATTTTCAGTGCTTGAAGGTATTCCTCTAAGGACTCATCAATCTGCTGGCGGCGAGTTGCAAGGCGATAGCGTGCAAAGATTTCATTTGTAGGTTTAATATACTGAGACTTGAGGGTTTTGATAGCATCTTCGTAGGTATTACACTCAGAAATAGCCTCATATATCTTAGGTGACACAAAATTGATGAGCAGACTTAGTTTATCTAGATCAGTTTCAGGAAGGGCTCCCAAGAAGTTTTCGAAAGTCTTAAACCAGTGTTTCCATTCCTGAGCAGCTGTTGATAAGCTGGGGTCACAGTCTAGCCTCTCAGGTTTCAGTAAACGCTCCATGTTGTGATGTAGTCTAGCTCAGGATCACCACCAGGTAGCCCAGGATTCTATGTTCAATAAATTGTTGTGATAGAAACACAGGCCTTATCTCTAGGCTTTATTGAACATAGAATCTTCATAGTACTTCTGCAACAACAAAATATAATGACTAGTACATCTAATAATGGCTTCTACAGGGATGGTGATGTCTTGCATATGTCAAGAGAAAAGTTATAACTACAGGCCACATATTTAAACTCACCATGTAATCTGCATCACTAATATAGGGATAGTAGAAGAGAAGAGAATCACACACCATGTGTTCGCGCCCATGACACACACCAAACTGTTGTTGTTGTTAAGGGCCCCGAGAGGTGGTGCAGTATTATCCTGCTGCTGCTCCCCACAGGAGCAGTATCACTACAATCTCCCCCTTCTAAAATATCAGAGACAGTAATCTCCCAAACTGTTAGGCGGGCGACGTACACGTCCCGACCTTCGTAGCCCTTGAGCCTCTTCACCAGATTCAATATTTTCCAGCGGGGTTTGACTAACTGCTGGAGCAGAATCCTCTATTTCTGTAGGGGTAGTCTCAAGGGGCTTTCCAGGAGAAAACGAAGCATCTTTCACATCTATTGGTGTACCTTGAGATTCCACACTAATGGGGATTTCAACTGGGGCTAAATGTCTTGTAGATACTGTAGCCTCTTCACCATTTTGGTAGCAAATGTGGGTGTAATGTGGATTAGCTTGCAGGAGCTCTACCTCTTCCACTAAAGGATCCGTCTTGTTCATCCTACGGTGACTCTTCAGGAGAACGGGTCCAGGATGACATAACCAAGTGGGCACGGAGGCTCCCGTAGAAGAACGACGTGAATAGTTGAGGAGTCTTTCATGAGGGGTTGCATTAGTAGCTGTGCACAGCAATGATCTAATAGAGTGAAGAGCATGTTCTTTGATTTGACAAAATGGTACAGGCGTGTAACTCCTGGGTGACACAAAGCCTTGTGGAGCGCTGAGAGTGATTGTAAATCATGACATGCTGCTCCACAGTGGGACCTAGAGAATGCATCAGGTGAGATGTTCTCTTGACCCGGTCGGTACAGAATATCAAAGTCATAACACGATAGTTCCATCCTCCAGCGTAATATCTTGTCATTCTTTATCCTACTTTTGTGCTTCTTGTCGAACATGTACATCACGGACCGTTGGTCAGTCCTTATGGTGAAATGTCTACCAGTTAAATAATGCCTCCACTGGCGAACTGCTTCTATGATGGCCTGGGCTTCCTTTTCTACAGCAGCATAACATTTCTCTGATCCTTGAAAAGTTCTCGAAAAGAAGGCTACTGGTCGTCCTGCCTGAGACAAGACTGCAGCAATGGCAATGTCAGATGCATCCGTTTCCACTTCGAATGGTAGGGATTCATCAATGGCTTGAACTACTGAGTTTTCAATGTCTTGTTTGAGAGTATGGAAAGCGGCTTCTGCTTCCTTTGTCACAGGAAATGTGGTAGCACTCAATGGGCGGACTTTACTTGAATAGTTGTAGATCCATTGTGAGTAATAAGCAAAAAGACCAAGAGTTCTTCGGAGTGACTTTTTGTCTTGAGGCATTGGAAGTTCCCGTAGAGGTCGTAGTCGTTCAGGGTCTGGGAATATTGAACCTCCTTCCACTACATAACCAAGGATGCTAAGCCTTTTAGTTGAAAAAGTGCACTTTTCCTCATTGTAACTGATATTTTTCTTCTTGGCGGCTTCCAAAAACTTATCAAGGTTTGCATCATGTTCCTCCTGGGTCTTGCCACAAATGGTAACATTATCTAAATACGCGTAAGTTCCCATGAGTTGCTCTTCCTGAATGAGTGAATCCATAATTCGTTGGAAGCAGGCTACCCCATTGGTGACTCCAAAAGGGACTCTGGTAAACTGATACAGGCCATCACTAGCCTGAAATGCTGTGTATGGTTTATCTTCATTCCTTATAGGGACTTGATGATAGGCACTCTGTAGATCAATTGTGCTAAACACATAGTACTGAGCAATTTTGTTCACTGTATCATCAATTCGAGGTGGAGGGTACCCATCAAGAAGTGTAAATTTGTTGATTGTCTCAGAGTAATCGATAGCCAGTCTCCGTTTCCTATAATCATCTTTAACAACAACAACAGTTTGGTGGTGTCATGGGCGCCAACACATGGTGTGTGATTCTCTTCTCTTCTACTATCCCTATATTAGTGATGCAGATTACATGAAGTACTATGAAGATTCTATGTTCAATAAATTGTTGTGATAGAAACACAGGCCTTATCTCTAGGCTGAATCTAGAGCTCTTGCCTGGTCAAAGGCAGCGGCTAAGTCGAGAGTTTTATTCTCCAATAAACGCTGCCTTATTATTGGTGATTGCAGGCCACTGATAAAAGCATCCCTGATGGACTCTTCACAATACTGAGCAGCGACCTTCGTAGTATCACTACAGCATGTTGTTGGAGTCATTATATGAGTTAAGAGCATTTAGTGATGACATAGAATCAGTAATGATGATAGACTCGAGCTCAGTGTCATAGGTTAGCTTTAGCGCCATTAGGATTGCAAACAATTCAGTTTGCAATGTAGACGCCCTAGTTCAGCAAGTTTATTATCGTTCTTAACTAGGGAGGTGGCAACAAGAGCAGATGCAGCCCTGCCAGAAGACTCCTGTTTAGATCCATCAGTGTATATAACTTGTGATAACTTATTACTACCAGCTAGGCGAGAAATTTCTTCTTGAGCAGTTGCTTTAACAAGTGATTTAAGGAAGGGATTACTAGCAATGAGCTTCTTGGGAGGGACTTGCAGGTATGTGATATTAAATGAACACATCTTCCATGGAGGGGTGAAATGCTCTTGTTGTCTACAGTGATAGAGTTCATGCAGGTTATAAAACTTAATGCAATTGCACGTTTTCACAATCCATTTAGAGCTGTGTGTATTTACTTCTAGACACTTAGTAAGGTTCATTGTGACAGTCTGGTTAATTTCTTAACATTCTAATACCGAGTACAGTGTTAATCTCAACAATCCTATCACTGATACCAGAAATACCAAGCTCCTTCCTCATATTAAGAACCTTTGTAGATTTGGGACAACCAAGAATAATTCTGAGAGCTTCAGTTTGCATTAATTCCAAGGGTCGGAAGAAACTTTCTGTAGCTAGTATCAACATGGGAGCAGCATAATCAATTAAGGACCTAACATAGGCTATGTGCATCATTCTCACGATTCTCACATTAGCACCATAGTTGGGATTGTAGCCAGCAACAGCTTTGAGAGCATTTAGCCTAGCTTTGCATTTCTTATTTAGTTGTGGTATAGTGGATTTGTTAAAGGGTACATCTACACCAAGATATCTGTAAGTTTTAACGTAGCTAATGTTTTCACCCTGCAAATAGATGGGTGGGGGATGTCGTTTGCTTGTTAATATCTTTGTTTTAGAGGAAGATATTATGAGGCCTAGTCGATTACAAATTGCTTGAACTTCATTAAGAATGGTACTCATCTTCTTATGCCCTGTTGTATGGATCATGTTGTCATCAGCATAGCTTATAGCTATATGTTTAGGTGAGGCAGGTAGAGCATTTAGGAGAGCATTAATCAGAATATTAAATAGCATGGGACTAAGAACTCCTCCCTGCGGTGTACCTAAAGACATTTCTTTAGACTCACGTCTAAAGCCTTGGTAAAGGACAGAGGATACTTTATTTGACAGGTATCCTATTATCCAGCAGAGTAAGCTACCACCAATATTCATTTTGGCTAGTTCATGTAGTATAACGGTTCTGTTTGCAATATCAAATGCAGATTTTAGATCAAGAAAAGTGGTAAAACTAGTAGAGGTGTGTACAGTGAGAAAGGTGGAAATACAGTTCTGCATACTTTTACCTTTCATGAACCCATAGAGGTAGGGGGAAAGTTGGTGTCTGATTCTGTAGTACAGTCTGTTAAGTATCATTCTTTCAAAAGTTTTACAAAGACAACTAGTTAAGGAGATCGGTCTAAATGTATCAGGCTGTTAGGGCTTAGGGATAGGCACAATGAGACTATTGGTCCAGGAAGTAGGAAGAACTCCCTCAATGTAACTGAGATTACAGTGCCAACAAAGGGTTATCAGGCACTTGCCTTAGAGTTCTGAGAATATCATAGGTTATACCATCCTCTCCAGGAGCAGTTAATCGACCTTTAGTTAATGCATTATCTAATTCATACTCGGGAGGGGATAGATCCCGCGATCAGAGTGTCATAAAATTCTCTGATCGCGAAGTCTATCCCCGCCCGTGGAATGGTAAGATTATCCTGGGTGGCTAACAGTCCGGGGTTAAAAATCCGAACAAAATCTTATCTTTTAAAGGGATTCCTGTTCCTTTTCATGTGGCAGCTTCGGGTAATATTTCTTCTCCGTCCACCGGTAAGTAGGGCTCAATAAGGTGTAAGCTGTAAGTGGCCCTTACAAACCCAACAAGCTGCTGCTGCTTCAAGTTTGCCGGTGTTAGAGGCTGGTTTAATCACCTAGTTGTGGTTGCAGGGGTTGATTCATAGCTCCTGGCCCCGCCTCTTCACTACAAGGCTCCTCTCGGGCAGTGCAGGAAGCTTTTATATTGTAAATTTTTCTTTTTAATGTTATTTAGTAATTTCTCGCTTCGTTTCCTTTCAGAATTTTCTCTGCGAGAAGTGCGGATTTGAGACAGCAAAACTATGCAGTTTTTCTTTATAAACTGTACATATGAATCACATAATGACTCAGTTTACCTTTCTGTTTTGTAATATATTTTCTGAGCTCTGTGCCAGCCTGGAGACGAGCAGAAACATTAACTTTATTACACAAGAATGTTTTGTGTACGAGTCCTCACCTAATTGTACTCGCCTAATTGTGGTTGCAGGGGTCGATTCATAGCTCCTGGCCCCGTCTCTTTACTGGTCGCTACTAGGTCACTTCCTGCTCCATCAGATTATCATACCTTAATCATACTTCATAACTCGTTTGTGCTTGTCTACCTTTCACCTCAACATGTACAGTGGTCCCTCGTTGTTCGGAATTAATCCGTTCCTGGAGCCATTACTATAAACGAAATTTACGATTTACGAATCAATTTTCCCCATAAGAAATAATGTAAATACAATTAATCCGTTTCTGACTCCCAGAAGTATTAAAACAAAAAAAATTTTAACATGAAATATACATGTAGTACATAAACAATACAATGGGAAATGATGAATGAAACATTAACAGCATAACACTTACCTTTATTGGAGATTCTTCTTAGTGTATGGGAGACTGGAGGAGAGTGGATTGTTTATAGTTTGGAAGGGGAATCCCCTTCCATCAACACCTCAGGTACCATTTGCTTTTCTGGGGTTGCTTCTCTTCTCTGTTTCTTAATGCCACTAGGACCACCTTGAGAGTCACTGGAGTCCTGTCTCGCAAAAAAACTGTGGAGAGAGCTCTGTTTCTGGCGTCCGGTACCAGGCCACCGGTGGCCCGGTGGCCTGGTGGCTAAAGCTCCCGCTTCACACACGGAGGGCCCGGGTTCGATTCCCGGCGGGTGGAAACATTTCGACACGTTTCCTTACACCTGTTGTCCTGTTCACCTAGTAGCAAATAGGTACCTGGGTGTTAGTCGACTGGTGTGGGTCGCATCCTGGGGGACAAGATTAAGGACCCCAATGGAAATAAGTTAGACAGTCCTCGATGACGCACTGACTTTCTTGGGTTATCCTGGGTGGCTAACCCTCCGGGGTTAAAAATCCGAACAAAATCTTATCTTATCTTGTCTCCTTAACACTTCCCTAAAATGGCCCAAGACTTTGTCACTGTACATGTTGCCAACCTGGCTTGCAGCAACCTTGTTAGGGTGATGTTTCTCCATAAAGCTTTCCATCTTACCCCACATAGTAAAAATCTCTTTAATTTCTGAAGAAGGCACCTTCTTCCATCTCTCTTCCTCCTCCTCTGCAGCAAGATTCTGAGCTGCGATGTGTTGCTCTTCCTTCTGGAGCTCTTGCAGCTCCTCAGTGGTGAGCTCTTCATTGTGGTCTTCCACCAATTCTTCCACATCCTCCAAACTCACATCCAACCCCATGGAACTCCCCAGTGCCACAATTGATTTTACAACAGACATAGGCTCATTAGGGTCAGACCCAAATCCTTCAAAATCCCTCTTGTTGACACAATCTGGCCACAATTTTCTCCAGGCAGAGTTCAAAGTCCTGGTAGTCACTCCCTCCCAAGCCATACCTATAAAGCTTATGCAGTGGAGGATGCTGAAGTGTTTTCTCCAAAATTCCCTTAGGGTCAAGTGAGTGTCTGTGGTCACAGTCAAGCACCTGTGAAACATTGCTTTTGTGTAGAGTTTTTTAAAGTTTGCAATAACCTGTTGGTCCATGGGTTGGAGGAGAGGAGTGGTATTCGAGGGCAAGAACTTTACTGTGATGAACCCAAACTCCTCGAAAATTAGGTCATCCAAGTTTAGAGGATGAGCAGGTGCATTGTCCATTACTAGCAGGCACTTGAGATCCAATTTCTTTTCCAGGAGATACTCCTTCACACTAGGGCCAAACACTTCATTGAACCACTCAACGAAAATTTCCCTCGTGACCCATGCCTTACTATTAGATTTCCAAAACACACACAATTTACTCTTCATAACATTGTTTTTCCTGAACACTCTGGGATTTTCAGAATGGTACACTAGTAACGGCTTCACTTTGAAATCCCCACTAGCATTAGCACAGAACATTAGCGTCAGCCTGTCTTTCATAGGCTTGTGTCCTGGCATTACCTTTTCCTCTTGTGTAATGAAGGTCCTCTTTGGCATTTTCTTCCAAAAGAGGCCTGTTTCGTCACAATTGAACACTTGTTCAGGTTTCAGTCCTTCAGCCTCTATGTACTCCTGGAATTCATGCACATATTTTTCAGCCGCCTTGTGGTCCAAACTGGCAGCCTCACCATGCCTTACCACACTGTGTATGCCAGTATGGTTCTTAAATCTCTCAAACCAGCCTTTGCTGGCCTTAAATTCACTCACTTCACCACTATTTGCAGGCAATTTCTTTACCAAATCTTCATGCAACTGCCTAGCCTTTTCACAAATAATCGAAGTCATAAGAGTATCTCCTGCTAATTGTTTCTCATTTGTCCACACCAATAATAACTTCTCAACCTCTTCCAGTACTGGTGATCTCATTTTTGTCAGCATAGTTACTCCCTTTGCAACAACAGCATCCTTTATTTCCTTTTTCTTGGCCACTACGGAACATAAGGTTGTGTAGGGTTTCTTATACATCCTGGACAGTTCGGCCACACTTGTACCACTTTCATATTGTTCAATGATGGTTTTCTTAAATTCAGTCGTATTTCTCACCTTCTTTACCACAGGCTTGGCACTAGGAGCTTTCTTTGGAGCCATGGTAGCTTATTTAGTACTTGCAAGCACTAAAATAAATGGAACATTATGAAATATTTCGCTGGAACACGTGAGGGAACCTTCGCTCACTGGTAGACAATGCCAGACTGGCTGCCGCCCCGGCTCACACCGTCGGTACGCGTCCCGGACGAACTACGACTCCCGAGTCAACCTATGAAAAGCGAGTCCATGTTCATACGAAAATACCCCTATGATTGGCGAATTTTACGATTGCCGGGAACTACGAAAAGCGGGGGACCACTGTATATATTTTCAGATTCAATCCTCCCTTGATATTTTTTCCATTATAAGACCAGTATATCACTGTGCCTTAGCAGAAGACATTTCCATTTTTATCGTTTCATTTTGACGTCGCCAGTCTGGCACATTATTCTACAATGGCTTCCTTCTCATTCTGGTATCTAAGGAAGTGAGATGGTTTATCAGGCTACAAACATTGCACATTCCCAGTGAGGGATGGGAAATTACATACTAGATGTAATTAAATTGACTCCGGTGATAGAGCGAGTTTGTCATCAGCTGTCAGACCCCTTAAGGGTCTGACAGATGCTGATGAGGGGCTCTTGATCTAGGTAATTGGATTTGTGCTCCAGTTCCCTGAATTGAGCCTGAATACCTTCCACCCCATTCCCTCACATGTGCTGTATAATTCTTCGGGTTTAGTGCTCCCCCATGATTATAATAATAATAACTGTCAGACTGAGTATCAGCTCTCAGCTCCACACAGCTGAGACTTGGGATTCTGATGATCACTGTTCTTGGGTTTGTGCTGAAGATCTCCTCTTTTATGTCACGGTGCATCTACATATTGGACTTACATGAGTGGCAGCACATCTTTTCCAGACACCTGATGGTCAGCCTGAGCTGCCATGGGAGCCCCATGCAGGCACCCAGGGCAGCTCGGACTCTCCACCAAGTGTACCCAGAACAGACGTGCTCCTAGCCTGGTATGTCAATGTAAACAGGATTTGGATTACTAAAATTCTGTGAAAAGGATTCTGATTCTGAATTTCCCCTCATTAATATTGTCTGTCATAAGGAAGTATATATAAGCACAGGTACACATAAGTACAGTTATCATACATAGTGTAAATTACCTAGGATATCCCCAAAACAGTCAGACAAAGTGACTCCATGTAGAATTCCGTTTGCTAGAGATATGGGCAACATAAACAGAAGATGCTGTTAAAGATAAAATATAAAGATTTTATTTCCTTGTAAAGGTTACAATGTATAATTACAATTTTGGTTTAATAAGTACAAGGAAAGCCACTATCATGCCTGGGCATTTTGGGCAGATAGTTGATAGTCCCTCTCACCTCTTCCCCTACAACTGCATCTGTAGACTGCAGCTTCTCTACTCTGAAACACATTAAAAGATTTTCCATTAATTCTCAAGGTAAAGAAAAACTGCAAAGCCTACACCCCCTCCCTCTAGCAACTGAAGGATATTTTTTGCAGAGACTTAACCCTTTCAGGGTACCCAGACCCTCTCCTGGACTTGATCTCAGGGTTGCCCAAATTTCCAAAAAAAAAAAAAAAAATTATTTTTTTTTTCTTATGAAAAGATAGAGAATCTTTTCTCAATCATAATGACACCAAAAATATGAAATTTGATGGAAAACTTGCGGAATTATGCTCTCGTGAAGTTAGCGGTCTCGACGATGTTTACGCATCGGCGATTTTGCCCAATTTGAGCCCTATTTTCAGCCAATTCCAGTGTATTAGTCGAGAAAAATAATAACTATTTTGCTAGAACTCCATTTTTTCTATCAAATGAGTACAAGAAACCACCCATTTACCGATTTAAACTATCCATTACAGTGGTCAGAATTTAGCAATTTTGCCAATTTTACACAAATTTCAAAAGATGCCAATTTCCAAATAGGGTCCAGAATAAACAAGAAAGACATTCCTGGCACTAAAATAACATTTCCTCTGTTCATTAGTCACGTCCCCAGGCCCCTCTTACATTCTTTTGCTTTCCACTTTGAATTTCTATTCTCAGAAAAAATAGATGATTTACTGTTATGCAGACTACTGCACTAGTGTAGAAATGGTATAAATAATATCGGTGCACTTGTGAAAGAATATTAGACTCACCAGTTGACGTGTATTGGACGTTTAGCATGATTTGTTTACTTTTGAACTTTGGCAAAAATTGAACATTTCTGCTACTTTGAGCTTAATTTCAAGGTACATTTCATTGTAAAACCAGTCAAAATCATCTTAATTTTTGTAATATGTCTTCCATTCTATAAAATGAGACCAAGAAAACTAGAATACAACAATACAGTGCAAACTCGCTGTTTTAATCCAAAAACACGGTCAAAGTTTTTTTATCTCATTACGCACTGTGTGCTGCAGGATTTTTTTTATACTGCTCACACTGACCACATAGACCCATTCTTTCATATGTAGGCCTACCAGCTTTCTCTCACTAGATTTGAGGGTGCTAGAATTTAGGCGTACTAGTACGTCAAAAACTCTTGTGCGTAAGCCGTACTAGTACGGCCGAAACCCTGAAAGGCTTAAGAGCAAGTCAGAATACTATTGCAGTGTTGGTTTGCTCAACATCAGTGACAAATTCCATTGAATTTAAAATGAATCGATGAAATATTTATTAATACAGTAGTATTCACATTTAAGCTTTATCAGAATACTTAGCAGTACTATTTGCTTAATCTGTCATTTTTTTCGTGTCATGCCACTGCAATTAATGAAGCAAGTGGGTCACTGGTTGGAGCTTATCAGGGCAGCAGTGTTTGTCTGTGGCCCGTGGCTTGGTAGTTTAAGCTCTCGCTTCACACGCTGAATACCCTTGGTTCAATTCTCAGCAAGGATGGAAACATTGTGCTTTGCATCTGTTGTCCCATTCACCTAGCAAGCAAATAGGTACCTGGGTGTTAGTTGCCTGTGTGGGTTGCATCCTGGGGGATAAGATTGAGGACCCCAATGGAAATAAGACAGACAGTCCTTCATGACTCACTGACTGTCTTGGGTTATCCTGGGTGGCTAACCCTTCAGGGTTAAAAATCCGAACAAAATCTTATCTTAAACACCTCGAAGAATTGTTATGTCAATAGTCTTAAACAAACTGGTCACTGCTTGACTCCTGTGTCATTAGCCTTTGACAAACTTGCTACATGGCTGCTGGTCACCCAACTTCTGGCTCAGTAGATACTTTTCTTTGCAACAGTATCTGCTTTTGTATCATTTGTAGTTAGTGATGTAGTATGAGCCCAAGTCTTCCTTCCATACATGCTTATCTGTGTCTTTTAACTGATACTCAGTAACCATAAATACATAAATATATTTTTAGCTTAGGATCACTGCTAAAGACTTCTAGAGATCATTGCAACTAAAGCAGAAAGGAGGAGGGGAAAGAGAGGGGTGAGATCCCATGATGTTTGAGAAGGCCTCTTGATCCAAGAAATTGGAATGCCCATCTCTTCATTGAAGTAAACCGAATTATCTTCCATACCCCAGGCATTGTATGGCCTCTACAGGTCCAGTGATTCCCCATTATTATAATAATCTACCCTGATGTATTTGTTTGTGCATTCACATTTATAACTATGGCATTGTATGTTTAAGTTTTAGCCCAAGTTTGTCCAAAATGCTGTGCATACTGTGTTCTTTCAAATTTTTGTACACATTTGCACAGTGACTTGATATAAAAAAATTATTATTATTATTATTATTATTATTATTATTATTATTATTATTAATATTATTATTATTATTATTATTATTATTATTAATTATGGTCAATACTGTAAAATATATTTGAGCAAACAGTACACAAGCAAATATAATTCTTCATTATGAGAAAGCACACTAAACCCAGATCAGTTTTGTTTAGACTTTAAAAGTACAATTTTTCATAAAAATTAACACTATCAACACTTTGCTTGAAAATAATGTGTATCCAATGGATTGTTCATTGATGCAGTATATAAAAAAGCATTTGATATTGCAAATCATAGTGAACTTAAACTTGATGTGGAGTCATTGAAACAACCTCTACATCTAACAGTAAATAGATGCTTAGGAGTTATTTAAGATAAAATTTGTTTAGATTTTTAACCAGAGGGTTTGCCACATCATTAAGGACTGTCTTATTTCCATTGGGGTCCTTCAATCATGTTCTCCCCCCCCTCAATGCAACCCACACCAGGCAACTAATAATCAGGTACCTACTTACTGCTAGATGAACAAGGACAGCAGGTGTAAGGAAACATGCCCAACGTTTCCACCCATTCCGGGGATTGAACCATGGACACTAAGTGAATGTGGCAAGTGTATTACCAGTTAGTTTGTGGGTCTCAGCCTAAGGGGGAGGGATAATTCTCTTGATTGAGCTAATAACCCATATAAGGTCTTCTGCAGCTGTGAAATTAAACATTTTTCAATAACTGCCTATGAATTCTGGAGTACCATGAGGTGCCACTTAGTGACTGTTTACTAGGGTATCATAAGGTGCTACTGAGTCACCATGAACATTATGGTACCACAAGGTACTGTTAAGTGACCTTGAATACTTAGGTACTATATCAGGAAGTACTGGTGAGTGACCATAAACATTATATAATAATAATAATAATAATAATAATACATTATAATTATTTCTACAAGTACATGTACAAGGTATACAGGCCTAGCTGACATCAATGACATACTACTATACAGAAAGGTGCTTGTTATAAGAACATAAGAAAGGAGGAACACTGCAGGAGGTCTGCTGGCCCATACTAGGCAGGTCCTTTACAATTCATCCCACTAACAAAACATTTGCCCAACCCAATTTTCAATGCCACCCAAGAAATAAGCTCTGATGTGAAAGTCCCACTCAAATCCAACCCCTCCCACTCATGTACTTATCCAACCTAGATTTGAAACTACCCAAAGTCCCAGCCTCAATAACCCAACTAGGTAGACTGTTCCACTCATCAACTACCCTATGTCCTTTCTAAATCTAAACTTATCTAATTTAAATCCATTACTGCGGGTTCTCTCTTGGAGAGACATCCTCAAGACCTTATTAATATCCCCTTTATTAATACCTATCTTCCACTTATACACTTCGATCAGGTCTCCCCTCATTCTTCGTCTAACAAGTGAATGTAACTTAAGAGTCTTCAATCTTTCTTCATAAGGAAGATTTCTAATGCTATGTATTAATTTAGTCATCCTACGCTGAATGTTTTCTAACGAATTTATGTCCATTTTGTAATACGGAGACCAGAACTGAGCTGCATAATCTAGGTGAGGCCTTACTAATGATGTATAAAGCTGCAGTATGACCTCTGGACTTCTGTTGCTTACACTTCTTGATATAAATCCCAGTAATCTATTCGCCTTATTACGTACGCTTAGGCATTGCTGTCTTGGTTTAAGGTTGCTGCTCACCATAACCCCCAAGTCCTTTTTGCAATCTGTATGGCTAAGTTCTACATCATTTAACTTATAAGTGCTAGGGTTATGGACACTCCCGAGCTTCAGAACCTTGCATTTATCTACATTGAACTGCATCTGCCACTTTTCTGACCAAGAATAGAGTTTGTTTAAATCCTCCTGAAGTTCCATAACATCTACGTTTGAATCAATTATCCTACCTATCTTTGTGTCATCGGCGAATTTGCTCATATCACTAGTAATTCCCTCATCAAGATCATTGATATATATTATAAACAACAACGGGCCCAAGACTGATCCCTGTGGAACGCCACTTGTTACAGATCCCCACTCGGATTTATGCAGAGCATTTTGGCCAAATGTGGTCAGTTTTATCCCAGGATGCGACTCACACTAGTCGACTAACTCCCAGGTACCCATTTTACTGATTGGGAACATAGACAACCAGTGTAAGGAAACACATCCAATGTTTTCACCCTTGCTGGGAATCAAACCTGGACCCTTAATGTGTGAAGCGAGAGTTTTTTTCCACCAGGCGACGGGCAACCATGGTACTACAAAGTACTGTTGAGTGACCATGATTACTAAGGTAATGTTGAGTGATCATGAACATTGTGGTACAACAAAGTACTGTTGAGTGACCTTGATTGCTAAAGTACTATATCATGAAGTACTGGTGAGTGACCATGAACACTAGGGTACCACCAGGTACTTCTGAATTACCCACATAAGTTTTTTTAATATCCCACCAAGGTTGGGTGACCTAAAAGAAAAATGAAAGTATTTTTTCTTTTTAAAATTAGTAATTTATACAGGAGGAGGAGTTACTAGCCCTTTGCTCCCATCCTGGTATTTTAGTCACCTCTTTCGACATGCATGGCTTAAGGAGGAAAAATTCTGTTCCATTTCCCCATGGAGATAGGAATAAAGAAGAACAAGAACTAGTATTAAGAAAATAGAAGAAAACCCAGGTTTGGGTGGGTGTGTTGGTGGGTGGGCGTGGGTGTGGGCACATGTGTGTGTGGGCACGTGTGTGTGTGGGCACGTGTGTGTGTGGGCGCATGTGTGTGTGTGGGCGCGTGTGTGTGTGGGCACGTGTGTGTGTGGGCGCGCGCGTGTGTGGGCGCGCGCGTGTGTGTGTGTGTGTGTGTGTGTGTATAGTATGTGTATAGTATGTGTAGTGTGTGTAGTGTGTATAGTGTGTGCAGTGTGTGTAGTGTAGTGTGACCTAAGTGTAAGTAGAAGTAGCAAGATATACCTGTTATCCTGTGTGTTTATGAGAAAGAAAAAGACCAACAATTGTATCATCATGTAAAACAATTACAGGCTTCCATTTCACACTCCCCTAGCAGGATGGTAGTACATTGGACTCCCGGTTATCAGACGTTCCGGATATCGGCCAATTCGGTATTGCCCAGTTTTTTTGGCTGAAATTTTATCCCAGTTATCGGCCATTATTTTGGTTATTGGGTATATTGGACGTGTCCACCCGTAGCAAAGTACGAAAGTGAAGGAGGAAGAGAGAGGAGAGAGTGTGCCTTCTTCAGTGATTCTACAATATGTACGATACTAAAGCAGCAGGGGTCGATAAAGGCTATAGCGCCAGCCAGCGATAAAGTGGAGCATTAACAGTGTACAAAGTAAGTTAAGCGATTAAGCGATAGAAAAAGGACGACATGAAACTGACTCCTCCAATATTGTTGGAGGTATATAGGGCCACTGACAATATATGCTACCCTTCCTATCTTCCACCGCCCTAAACCAATGCCTGCATCTCCTCCAAGGTACAGTAAGTGTAAATATTTCATATTTATAAAGTGTAAATATTTATTTATAAATTGAAGTGTAAATATTTCTTATTTATAAATTGAAGTGTAAATATTTCTTATTCATAAATTACGTACATTGTTTCAGTGTGAATAGTGGTGGTAGCAGAGCTGCCACCACCACCACTATATGTATGTCTTATGCTGTCAGTGGCCCTCATAAACCCAACACCACCACCACCAGTCCTCACATATGTAATGACATATGTTATTTATTCTAGAGTATATATCATGTTTCTATATTATTAATACTATTGTTTATTATGTCATATTAAATGAATTGTGATAGATAAATAAGCCGTGGAGTTGATAATAGTATCATATTTAAGCATTTTGTCCTGTCTCCAAACAATAAACTCTCCCTCTCCACTCCCCGCTGTTTTGCATACGCCAACAAGACTCTTCAACAAAGGTAAAAGTGATTTAAATGTTCATTTTTCCATTTCATTAGTCATTTTATTTAGTTCTCATTGTTATGTGTATGTAAAACTATAGTTAATCTTTAAAAAATGTATTTTTTGTTAATATTTTTGGGTATCTGAAACGGATTAATTGGATTTACATTAATTCTTATGGGAAATATTATTTCGGTTTTCGGGCATTTCGGTTTTAGGTTGACCTTCTGGAATGGATTACAGTTGATAACCGAGGGTCCACTCTACCTCCCTGGGTGGTTGCTGTCTACCAACGTCTTATGTAGGTTTTTAATAACTACCTCTGTGAGGGAAAAGTTCAATAGATAGGAGTAGCGATATAGTAACAATAGTTTCATTGCCGGCTACTTGTTAAGGTAGGGTAAGTCTAGCTCCCGCTATCCGCCCCCCTTTTTCCCCCTCCCCGAAAGTGATAGTTTGCTTGCAGGCTACTTGTTAAGGTAAGGTAAGTCTAGCTCCCGCTATTCCCGCCTTTTTTCCCCCCACCCTGAAAGTGATAGTTTGATTGCCGGTTGCTTGTTAAGGTAGGGTCAGTCTAGCTCCCGCTATCCCTTCCCCTCCTTCCCCCCCACCCGAAAGGTGACGTGTGGGGCTCCGGTCCAAACAGTAATCACTAGACTCACAGCTCCCAGCACTACTGTAAGTACATGCCTGCCTTGTATTCTAGTGGATTTATTGGTTGAAAGCTTCACTTTTGACCAATAATAAACTTAGTCCTTTCAGTTTTGCTCTAAGTTGACTGTTGTAATAAACACCACATCTTTTAGGTATTGTACTTATCATGGAGAGTGATTTCTTAAGCTGGGTAACCTGTCTATCTTTCCAGCTTGGATGACAGAGAGGGTCACCTGCAGATCAACGAGTAGAATTGAAGGAGATGGACTAACGTTCTGAGGTGTCCCAAATTCTGATCCACTTACATGTTTGTGTATGCAAGTATCAGGATATAACCCCTCATCATTGCAGTGGAAAAAACCTGCTTTCCTGTCATCTGGAAAGATTAATCACGGCTAAGTGGCGACCTTGCCAGGATCAACTCTACTGAATCAAGATTCAACTCCATCTCGAATCTACCATTGGAACTTCAATGCCGCATACCACAGACAGTTACCACCAGCCATGAGTAATCATTCTCTATGATAGGACTACAGTACAGGTATTTAAAAGATTTGGTGATTGTTATAGTCTCAATTTATTGTAAGTCAAGTCAAGGCAGGAATACTAGTTAATTCTGCCATCTATTTTTGTGTGAGCTTAAAACGCTTTGGAGGATTAGACTCTAGGGACCCGAGATTTTCCAGTGACAATTTGTTTCATTGAGCTCTTTATTATATCAAGGGAACTGTCATAGGATACTCTTGATTTGTTGGTGAGAAGATTGGATGGTCAAGTGACCCCATTCTACTTACTGTTTGCTCGGAGCCGGCATAGAACCCTTCGTTTTAATTAATACATATTGTTTAATTGAAGTAGGGATCGAGCCCTCTGGTTTATTTACAGTTTGAGTGGAGCAGGAATTGAACCCTCCGTTTTCTTTAATACCCGTTTCATTTCCCCTGATAGTTTAAGTTATTCTTGCAAGTATGGAGGAATACCAGTTTTGGATGAACGCTGGAAGTAAGTTAGGAATAACAGGGAAAAATTTAGAATCTTTCATTAGTGCTAAGATCCAGGAAAGACTAGAAAGAGAGAGAATTGAGAGAGAAGAAAGACAGAAAGGGAAAGAGAAGAAGAAGAGAGAGAGAATCGAAAGAGAAGACAAAAAGGAGAGAGAGAGAATTGAGAGAGAAATCCAAGAAAGATGATTAGAAAGAGAAAGAGAAGACAAAAAGGAGCGTGATAGACTTGATCGTGAAGAAAGAGCTAGAGAACGTGAGGAACAGGCTAAAATACGTGAGGAACAGGCTAAAATAAGAGAACTTGAGGAAAGAGCAAAGGATAGAGAAGTTGAGGAAAAAGCTAGAGAACGTGAGGAAAAAGCTAGAGAACTTGAGTTAATAGAGAGAGAAAAGGATCGCGAGCTTGAAAAACCTCGCCTTGAATTAGAGAATAAAAAGTAAACTTTTACACAACAACAATTAGAGGAGGGAGTAATTGAACATCATGCAGCTAGTGCACATATTCCAACACCTAATTTACCTCCCTTCACAGAGGGGGTTTGAAAATACCGCTACCCTCTGTGAATGGCCTGCTGACACCTGGGCTACCAGGTTAGGAATGTTATTTTCTGGTACCGCTTTGAATATCTATGCAACTTTGTCGCAGGATATTATGTGTAATTATAACCTACTGAAGAAGACGATCCTTAAAGCATATCAAAAAACCACTAATTCTTACAGGAAAGATTTCAGGTATGCTACCTTACAGCCTGGCCAGAACTTTCAGCAGTTACAGGTAACACTCTTTCGTTTGTTCAACTTTTGGATAGAGAGTTCAGGAATTGATCACAGTTATGAATCTCTTAGAAACTTCATGGTTGCTGACCAGTTCCTGACAGCTCTTCCTCACCAGATACGAACATTCATTAGAGAACGTAACCTGATTAAAGCTGAGGAAGTTGCTGAGGCTGCTGACCTGTATGCTGAGGCTCACAATTCCTATAAAGACCTAAAGGGATCGAACCCTAAGGGCAAGGGTTCATCAGACCTTAAGAAATCAAAGCCTCTAGTGGAAAGTAAAATGACTTCTTTTATTCCTGTTTGTCATTTGTGTGGTGTTAAGGGACATAAACGTCCAGATTGTCCTTCTAAGAAGGTCCAAAAAGTTGGAAGATGTTTTAAAGACTGTAATGACCAAGCACCCTTCTGTTCAGGAACAGTTAATGGACTTAATGTATCTACCATTTTATGAGACACTGGATGCATGCACATGTATAGTCATTTCTGATAAGCTGTTCCCTAACCTTAACCCTTTCAGGGTCCAAGGCCAAAATCTGAAGTCACGCACCAGTGTCCAAGAAATTTTGAAAAAAAAAAAAAATTATTTTTTCTTACAGAATTAAAGAGCATATTTTTGTGAAGGTAATAAAACAAAAAAAAATAGAATCTGATCAGTACTTACCGAGATACAGTGCCAAGAAGTTTGTAGAAAATGATGTGGTGGCGGCAACATCGACGAATTCCACATACGCGTATTATATTATTTTGTTGTTTTAGTTGTTTTTTCTTTTCTTTTCCAATTTTTTTCTATTCCTACTAACATTTGGGGCCTGAGAGACCAATACTGTATATAATGTATATATATAAACTCACTGTATTGAACACAATAACCGCACTAAAGTTATTATCATATTATTGTTTACCACTGTTGTTTATTACAATAAACATGCACAAATATTGTATAATACTAATGTTCTATCATATATTTACATATTTACAATCACTGGACATGGTTTTAGAACTGCTGGAGCTTGTGGAACTCCTTGAAACAAGGCACCATGCACAGAGGCACCTTACATTCCTCACACATAAACCGAGTGTCTTTGCGTCTTTGTTGCCGTCGTTTTGTTTGTGCACAGACAATGCATCTCTTCTGAGCAAATTTCTTTTGAGTTGAAGGAAGCTGTATTATGAAATGATCACCTTCTCTTCTCAAACGCTTGGGTATATTGTGATGAATTCGAGGACCATGTTGTATTGCAGGTGTTGTTACCTGGTACTTCATTATGAGTTGTCTGACAACAGACAAACAAAATTCACCATACGGTGGTCTGTTACCAGTCTTTATTTGGTACATATTATATGCATTCAGCATTGAAATGTCCATGAGATGGAAGAAAAGTTTCATGTACCACTTGTAACTCTTACGAACACAGTCAACAAAACCAATCTGCATGTCACACTTGTCAACCAAGCGCATGTTTTGTGTATAATCAATCACTGTCACTGGTTTTCGAATACGTTCATTAGTCACTCGATCAACTTTGCCACTGTCCTGCATTTCATTACGGTGAATGGTTGTCAACAATGTGACATCTCGTTTGTCATGCCACCGTAATGCCATGATGTCATTGGCAGTAAACACCTGCACGTCATCACCACGAACACCTGCATTGAGCCTGGGCATATGTTTACGATTAGAACGCACTGTGCCACACACATCTGTCTTGTTCACTCGCATGAAATCACTGAGTAATGGGCTTGTGTACCAGTTATCGGTATATAATGTATGGCCCTTACCAAGATAAGGTGCCATCATGTTTCTCACTACGTCACCTGATATACCCAATAACATCTTGGTATCTTTCAGTGTTTTACTACCCGTGTATACAACAATATCCAACACCAGGCCACTGTCACAATCACAGAGTACAAACAATTTTATACCAAAGCGGTTCCTCTTGCTCGGTATATACTGCTTGAATGACAGTCTACCTTTGAACAAAATCAAAGACTCGTCAATTACAAGATTCTTGAATGGATAAAAGTATATCCTGAACTTTTGTTTGAGATACATGAAAACATTTCTAATCTTGTATAACCTGTCACTTCTGTCAGGCCTGGTTTTGTCAGAGAAGTGCAACATACGTAACAGTAAGATAAACCTGTTCACTGGTATTATTTCACTGAAGGATGGGGTACAAATTAGCCGATCTGTGGACCAGTATGCTTTTATATTATGCTTATAGACGTGAGGCATAAGCATTATTGTTGCAAAAAGCAAATACATTTCTGCAACAGTCGTCTCTTTCCACCTGTGTAGTCTTGATTGTGGTGATAAGATCGTATTTGCCATGGTGTACTGAAAATACTTATTACTTTCCCTGACAATAATTTCCATCAATGGCTGGTCAAAGAATAATTCAAAGAATTCCAGTTCATTGGCCGTGGTTCCAAGGGGACAGGTAGGTAGAATTCCACTTTGCGAGTCATCAAAGTGGTGAGGGCTGGGAACAAAATTGGGATTTTGCTGCCAATCCCAGATATGGTTTGCTGGTGGATACTGGACATCATAGGCTGGTTGTACGGGTGGTTGTGGCGGGCTGGTGGGTGACGCTCCGCTTTGTCCTTGAACTGACGAGTCAGCAGCGTGGGTTCCCGCGTGGCACAGCCAGTCACGCATGGCGGTGCCACTACCACCACCAGCCCCACTAACACCATCCACTGATGTCTGTGGCCCATCCATGCCAAGTGTAGCCACATCATCCTCACTATCACTACCTAAAACGGGTGTAGGGCCACGGGATGTACTCCGGGATGTACTCCGGGATGAACTCCGTCCCCTGGGCACAGCATAGGGTACACTACCCGAGCGCATGCGGCGGCGAACATACCGACGCTTCACTGGTGAATATGTTTCCTCACTATCACTACTCGAATGATCGTCGAGCGCAATAAAATCACAATCCACGTCAGAATCATCGTCATTACTGAAGTCAGAGGCCAGGCCATGGGAAAATATTAGTTTTCTCTTACGTTTAGGAACACCCGACCGTGAGTCACGAGTGCCCACACCAGAGGTAGAAGGTCGAGGATCGTCGGGGTTTTCTGCACTATTATCGATATCCTGGTCATTATTTTCGGTCACTAACTTATCAAAGCCGTAGAATTCGTCTTCATTTCCACTTCCATCAGTGTCAGAACTATCAGACAGGAAGAGGAGAGTCCCAATTTTCCGGGGAGTGAGAGCTGACTTGCGACGAGACATGGTGAACAAGGGTGACTGAGCCGGCGTTCCCACAATGCTATGCAGGCGCCTAGATTTTTTGTTTACGGCGCACACCCACGGCGCAGACCCATTCTCTCATATGTAGGCCTATGAGCGCTTTCGCGCTAAATTTGACGGCGCTAGAATTTTGGCGTAGATCTACGGTTTGGACACTCACCGACCAGCCGTAGATCTACGGGACGGACCCTGAAAGGGTTAAAGAAACTCATTCCTCTGCTATACTTTCAGACTACTTGGGCCGTACGGACACTTTTCCTACCATCCATTGTTACATTAGGTCTAAATGGTTCACAGGTTGGTCTGAAGCCGTACTAGCTCCCATCACTTCTTGCTCCGTACTAATAGGTAATGTAAAAGGCGCCATTCTTCCTTCTGAGATTGACCTTTCATCACCAAAGGTGGACATAAGCTTTTCAGATCTTCTTCCTGTAGAATCAGAGAAGCCCCTCGAAAGTTCAGATGAGACAATGTCTCGCGAGATTCATGTGGGATTAAAAACCAGTGATGCTACTCTCGAAAGCGAGGTAGTAGGATCACCGGTTCACCTGTTAGATGAAAGTGAAGATATCACCTCTGATACCATAAATGTCTTGACTAGGGCTCAGACCAAAGCCCAGGCTTCTCCTACTGTCCATCCTTTGATTTTCCCTGACTTTAAGCCTTTAGATATATCGAAGGACTCCTTTGTCAATTTACTACGTAATTGCCCTTCTCTTCAGAATTGCCATAATGCTGCTAAACAAAATCAAGTTATCCAAAGGAAAAACTTTTCATATAAATTTGAATATATAAAAGGTATCTTGTACAAGTCAGTATTCAAATTAAATTCAGATGAGATAGACTATTCCATCTTAGTTGTTCCAAGTCAATGCAGAGAGACTGTTCTTAAAATGGCTCATGACCTGCCAGTGGCCGGACATTTCTCGCATCGTAAAACCTTAAATAAAGTTAGGGAAACCTATTTTTGGCCAAAAATGTCCTCAGATGTCACTACCTATTGTAGATCGTGTAAAGTTTGCCAACTGTCATCCTCCCGAGGTACCAGGCGAGTACCTATGGTCAAAATGCCAGTCTTTACGGTACCTTTCGAAAGAGTAGCTATTGACATCGTTGGTCCTTTATCTCCACTTTCATCTGGGGGACATAGATATATATTAACATTAGTTGATTATGCTTCGAGTTTCCCTGAAGCCGTTCCACAGAGGGGGCTGAAGCCCTTTTTTCCATCTTCTCCAGAGTGGGCATCCCTAGAGAAATTTTGTCTGACCGTGGAACACAATTCACATCTGACTTAATGCAACATCTATACCAACTTCTGGGAGTGAAGCCTCTCTTCACCACACCCTATCATCCCAGCTGTAATGGGAGGATTGAATGCCAGCATTCGATTCTCAAGTCCATTTTAAGGAAACCTTGCTCCCTTAAACCTAAGGAGTGGCATCGTTACCTACCCTGTGCTTTGTTTGCCATGAGGGAAGTTCCCAGTGACTCTTTGGGGTTTTCACCTTTTGAACTTCTCTATGGTAGACAGGCCAGAGGCCCATTGTCCATCCTTCATGACTTATGGACTAATGAGGAGGTAAATGCTGAGGTTCAGTCTTCTTACCAGTTTCTCCTTGACCTTAGATCCAAACTTGAGGAGACCTCTGACATAGTTTCGAAAAACTTAAGCTTGTCATTGGACCAGTACAAAACATATTTTGATTCCAAAAGTCAGAGGAGAAGTTTTAAAGTAGGGGATGAAGTTCTTGTACTTTTGCCTATCAAGTCAAATAAATTATTAGTAGCATGGAAAGGTCCATATGAAGTATTAAAAATTTGCGGGAAAGTTGACTACCTCATAGAAGTCAAGGGGAAACCTAAGCTTTATCATATCAACATCCTTAAGAAATATTACCGAAGAAATTCGGTTAACTGCATTAATAACTTTGACTTAGTTTTTCCACACGAACTTGATAAGACAACTGAAGAATGTAAGGTGTGTGTAATTGACACCTCTAACTTAGACTATGATGAAGAACTACATAACTTGGTGACTCTTGACCACTCGGACGCAACCAACATTAATATTAATGAATCTTTGGATGACCATAAGAGACATGAACTACTTCAGTGTGTGAGTAACTTTTCAGACGTCTTTACTGATATTCCAGGTGTTACCTCCACGGTAGTCCATAAGATTGACTTAGTGACAGACAATCCTATCAAACGAAAATTATACCCAGTTCCAGTTCACCTTAGGGATGCATTTGACCGAGAGGTAGACAAATTATTAAAACTAAAGATCATTAAACCTTCAGTATCTTCATATTGTTCACCAGTAGTCATGGTTAAGAAGGAGGATAATTCATATAGACTTGCTATTGACTTCAGAGGCCTTAATGCTATAACTCGGTGGGATGCTGAGCCTATGCCCTTAATAGATAGCGATCTACACAAATTTTATGACGCTTCCTTCTTTTCAGAGATTGATATTGCGCAGGCATATCATCAAGTAATGTTAGATCCTTCTTCTAAGCAGTACACTGCTTTTCCTACATACCAAGGACTGATGCAGTATAGAACTATGCCCTTCGGTTTGGTAACTGCCTGTGCTACCTATGTGAGACTGATGAGAAAGGTCTTGGGTAATATGCCAAATGTTTCAGTTTATTTTGATAACGTTTACGTAATGACATCCACGTGGGGCGAACATATCCAAACATTAACATCAGTTTTGCGTAGGTTACGTTCACATGGCCTCACTGCCAAGCCGAAGAAATGCTTCCTTGGGTATAACAAGATTAGATATCTTGGACTGATACTTTCTAATAACTCTCTGCAGCCTCTCCCCAGTAAGATCAAAGCTTTATTAGAATTTAAATTCCCCAAAACCAAGAAGCTCATGCGTAGCTTTCTTGGTTCTGTAAATTTTTATGCATGGTTTATCCCGAACCTTACTGATCTTACAGGCATCTTATCTGACTTCCTTAAAAAGTCTGTGAAGGAACCTCTTGAACTTTCCGACGTAGCTCGGGAAAAGTTTAATGAGATTAAAAGCATCTTTTCGAAAGACCTTATACTTAAGATTCCAGATATTAATAAAACATTTTGCTTAAGAACTGATGCCTCCAATACTGGCTTAGGTGCGGTGTTACTACAATACCATGATGGTACTCCCTTCCCTGTATGCTTCCTAAGCCGGAAACTCCTTCCCGCAGAAACGAGATACTCCACAATAGAAAAGGAATGTTTAGCCCTTGTGTGGGGTATCTCCAAACTTAAATTTTATTTGCTGGGAAAAGAATTCATTTTAGAAACTGACCACAATCCTTTGATATACCTAGAAACTTTTAAGGGAACCAACAGTCGCCTCTTGGGGTGGACATTGGCACTCCAGGCTTTTAAGTTCTATATTGTGTATATCAATGGTTCATCCAATTATTTCTCTGACTGGTTAAGTCGTGACAGTCAGTAGAAGATTTGTTGCCTTACCTAGGTTGTTAATAATTACAGGTTGTAATAATTACAGTTTACATCATTTACTTAACAAATGCATCCCAATAACTCAAACATTGCTACTTTCTGATAGCACCATTTTTGTCACCTCACAACTATATTTTTCAACATTTTCAGCAAGCACGATGAGATGCATGAGATGGGCAGTTGGTCCCCATCTCTTAAAACAAACATTACCAGTAACCATTTCTCGACGCTTTTTACCTGAGCGTGAGTAGAAATATTGTATACATTACATTAAACTATATTTGCTATTTTGTGTTAACTTTGCCATCTGCCACTGAGGCACAGTGACCCATAAACAAAGGAAATTCTGTATGTTACTGCCACTTAGAGGAGGGCCCTGCTTACACGGCAGGTTAGGTCCTGTGCTACCTTTGTAAACTGAAAATTGCTGTAAAGTGAAACATAGCCTTTTTCACTTTCAAATGCATATAAAAGCCTGTTAACTTGTTTACACTGTCATTTATGAGCAATGGAGCTAAGCCTAAAAAATGCATATACAGTGCACACATTACAGTGGACCCCCGGTTTATGATCAGCTCCCAGTGCGACCAATTATGTAAGTGTATTTATGTAAGTACATTTGTATGTGTATGTTTGGGGGTCTGAAATGGACTAATCTAATTCACAATATTCCTTATGGGAACAAATTCGGTCAGTACTGGCACCTGAACATACTTCTGGAATGAAATAATATCGTAAACCGGGGGTCCACTGTACTTATCTTAAAATATTTTTATCCTTAGCTTATAGTGAGTGGTGAATATATTTATTGTAGGAAGTTTGAATAAGTGAAAAATGGGTATAATTGAAAACCACTGCATTAACGAAATGCCGTAAAGTGAAACACTGTAAAGTGGGCCCCTCCTATATTCATTTGTTTTCCCAGAAGTGTTCAGACGTCACATTTTAAATGACATTTTGAAACGCAGCAACCTTACTCCTCCTTCAGGGTGCAGTCACTGTACTTACCACTTCCAGGATTAAGTCTGGGTAGGTTGGGAAGTGCAGTACCTGCACTCTGAAGAAGGCTTGGGGATGTTGTAGTCTGTAGGGTCATCCTAACTGTGATGTTTGTGTATTTTTACCAAGACAGCTATTACATGAATGATGGTGAATGTATTTCCTTGTTTTGGGTCACCCTGTATGTATATTATGTGCTGTATATTACTCTAACAAGTACAGTACTGTATTATAATTCTTCCATATGTTTTTGCTTGCACCCAGTACAGGTGTCCCTTGTTTTTTGCTGTAGATGTATTCCAGGCCATTGACATCTGTACTAAGCCCATTTAAGCCATATACACTTAATTACAAATACAGTGGACCCCCGGCATTTGATGGCATCGGTATACGTTAAATCCAGTATACGATATATTTTGACACAAAAATTTTGCCTCGCCACTCGTTAAAAAACCCGCCACACGCGATTCGTCCGGGATGTGTCCATGTGGCCTGAACTGTCCCGTGCGTGCCAGTGTTTACAAGCCAGCCAGTGTGCTCACATCTAAGCATAAATTCGGTACATTCCATATTATCACAGTGTTTTTGGTGCTTGTTTCTGCAAAATAAGTCACCATGGGCTCCAAGAAAGCTTCTAGTGCCAACCCTGTGGTAAAAAGGGTGAGAATTAGTATGGAAATTACGAAAGATTTTGAAAGGTTTGGGGCTAACCCTGAGAAGCCTAATCCAGTTGTGGAATCCATTGTGCCTACTTCAAAAATTAAAGAAATGTGTGCCAAGTGGGTTGAACTGCAAACCTTTATGGATGGTAATCACCCTAACACAGCTATTGCAAGCCATGTTCGTGACTATTACAATGACAATATTGTGGCCCATTTTAAATAAATCTGAAAGGAACGGGAGGTACAGACCTCTATGGACAGATTTGTTGTGCGACAGAGGTCCAGTGACTCTCAAGCTGGTCCTAGTGGCATTAAAAGAAGAAGGGAAGTAACCCTGGCAAAGGACTTGCTACCTCAAGTCCTAATGGAAGGGGATTCCCCTTCTAAACAATAACTTCCACACACTCCCCTCCTCCCATCCCATCAATCATCACCAGATCTTCATTAAAGGTAAGTGTCATGTATTCTATTGTTAGTAGAGTACTACAAACTGTGCATGTCTTCTTCAGTTTGTGTACATTAAACTTAATATTTCATATGGTAAAATTTGTTTTTCATACTTTTGGGTGTCTTGCACGGATTAATTTGATTTCCATTATTTCTTATGGGGAAAATTAATTCGCCTTCCGATAATTTTGGCATACGATGAGCTCTCACGAACGGATTAATATCGTATACCGGGGGTCCACTGTACAGTGGTACCTCGAGTTTCAGCCGTAATTCATTCCAGAAGGCTGTTTGAGTGCCGTTACTGAATGAATTTGTTCCCATAAGGAACAATGCACTTACATAATTGTTCGAGTTGGAAGCTGTACGAAACTTGGGGTACCACTGTACACCATTAAGAATCTTCCATGTGTTTTATGAATTATGCCAATCACATATGGCAACTGTAAATCACACACAGAATTATTGATAGAAATAGATCACATAATAGCGAATTTGCACAAAGGTAATCCTCATGAAGCAAAGGAGACCTGTATCTTCTTTGTTTGTGTAAAATATATAAAATTTGTATAGTATATAGAGTACAGTGTGTGGACTGTATACAATATAATAAATAGACAAAAACTTAATTTGTTTATGCAGTACAGTATATGATGTTGATTTTTCAGCAAGAAAACGATTCTACAGGAATGTAACAGTCGCTGGAACAGATAGCATTTATGAAGTAAATCTCGATCATCGCAAATTAAAGACTCCCCTCGGAAATGTATTACAAGTTAGTGAGGCATTACTTAATGTACACTTAGACTTTGATAGCACGATTGCCAAATGAATGTCTAATAATTTTCTATGTAAACAATCTCAAATTTGATTTAGAGATTTTTACATGCTTATACAGTACAGTATTATAAGCTCCCAGTATTATTGTTATTTTTATTGTTGTTTTTGTATTAATGATAGCATTTGTTAGAAATGTTCTTAGTAATGAGATTGAAGCATTATTAATTATTACCACTACCCTCTCACAATCCATACTATATTTTTGTTGATTTCTTGTTAAACCTCTGTTTAATAGACCTCTATTTAATGGATTTTGGGTTTAGCAGACAAAATTCATTGTCTGGACTAAGTCCAGCAACAATGGACAAAGACCATTTTTTCCAGAATTGTCAGTTATTGTCATGATGAGTGAAAAACAATCTCATCATTTAGATTTAATGGACAATCATCATTACTGGATACTCTTTTTCTCTTATTAAATCAAGGCTTCTCTACTGTATCTCTCCTGGAACTTGCCAGGTGAGCAACAAGCCTGTAAGATGCCTCATTTTTGACATCTGTTACCTGTCACATGACTTATTTTTTTACCATGTTGCTTCTAGACATTCCAGTCATCAACAGATGCTCCTTGCTTTACGATTGTTTTACTTGTGGCATTTTCACTTTATGATTGTACAATAGTGATGTACATTTATACTATTCAGTACTGTACATTTATTGATAGGATAAACTTGTATTCATTTATTTACTTTTCAATACTGGTATTTAGTTACAGTAATTATTTGTTTATTCACTTAATCAGTAACACTAGTTATTTACTTATTTATCATATATTCATATTCAACTTGGTATATTTTCAACTAAGGATGTATTCATAGGGACATAACCCCATCGTCAGTCGAGGAGCACCTGTACTTCCCTTCATGGTAGATAAACTGCAGTTCAAATGAAAATTTTTATAACACAATAAATACCAATTTGACAAAGAGTTATGTGTTGCATTTATTAATGTTTAATTGTTACTTTAGGTTCCAAACTATGGACTAGCACTTGCTATTGCTCATGAGTGGGCATCTGTGAAGGATAAAATTCATCCTAGTCTCCTCCATTTGGTAAGTTATTAATGTTGTATTTATAAATCATCCTTGTGTGTTAAGTTTTCATGTAAGGCAAACTTTCTGCTTCTTATTTCTGATTGGAGCTGTAAGAATATTCCATGATAATTCTCCGTTTTTAGATTACTGCATGTAGTCCAGTCTGTTATACTTGTATTTTATGCTTCATCTGATAAATATACTGTATCCTATTTTCAATTTGGTTAATTAGTTTTTATGCTCTGGTGATGATTATAGTATGGCATTTGTCTATTATGTTTATTATGCAGAAAATTCATAGCTTGCAGATTAGGAGGAGGTTATTGAGGTGGTATGGACATTTAGAGAAGATGGAGCAAATAGGATGACTTGGAGGGGGTATAAATCTGTAGTGAAGGGAAGGTGGTGTAGTGGTTGTCCTAGAAGAGGTTGGAGGGAGGAGGTAAAGAAGGGTTCGTATGTGAGGGGCTTGGATATCCAGCAAGTGTAATATGAGCATGTTAGATAGGAGTGGAGGCAAATGGTTTTTATAACTTGACATGCTGTTGGAGTGTAAGCAAGGTAACATTAAGGTATTCAGGGGAAAACAGTTAGATGGACTTGAGTCCTGGAGGTAGGAAGTACAGTGCCTGCCCTCTGAAGGAGGAGTGAGAATATTTGCAGTTTGGAGGGACATCTGAGCTGTAGTATTGGCATGCCTCTAGCAAGACAGTGATAGAGTGAGTGATGGTGAAAGTGTTTCTTCTTTTTTGGGTTGCCCTACCTCAGTTGCAAATGGCCATTGTTAAAAATGTCAGTCCATCCATTTAAAAATATCTAATCAATAACTCATTATTACTTTAATACTTTCTTTAGAGATTGCTAAAGTGTTACCTTAGATTGCATTTCATTTTACATCCACTTATTATTGGCACCCATGTGGGGTGTAGGCAGGGAGGATTAGACAGCATTTTGCCCACATAGTGAACTCACCATGTGGGCAAAACATTGTATAATAAAGATTTTGTCCACCAAGTATCTTTATACTGTGCCCCTGGTGAAGCATAGAGACAAAATTTCTGAGTATTATTTATTATTATGAATGACTTGACACTTATGAAACTGGTAATTAACTGCTTCACTTACCTTGAAGTGTATGTCAACCACATCCATTATCCATTGTTAAGTAATTTCTTCTTTCAACACACTGGCTGTATCCCACTGAGGCAGGGTGGCCCAAAAAGAAAAACAAATTCCTCTTTTTAACTTTAGGTAATGTATACAGGAGAAGGGGATGCTAGCCCCTTGCTCCCAGCATGTTGGTTTCCTCTTATGACACGCAAGGCTTACGGAGGAAGAATTCTGTTCCACTTTCCCATGGAGATAAGAGGAAATAAATAAGAACAAGAACTAGTAAGAAAATAGAAGAAAAGCCAGAGGGGCATATGTATATATATGCTTGTACATGAATGTGTAGTGTGACCTGAATGTAAGTAGAAGTAGCAAGACATACCTGAAATCTTGCATGTTTATGAGACAGAAAAAAGACACCAATAATCCAATCATCATGTAAAGCAATTACAGGCTTTCCTTTTACACTCACTTGGCAAGACGGTTGTACCTCCCTTGGCAGTTGCTGTCTACCATCCTACTACCTAGGGTTAAATAATTTATGAGCTAGAAATCACAAAGCAAGAGAGAGTTCAAATGTCTTGATACCATCGAAGGGCTTTTGATCTAAAGAATTGTGGCAGTCCTGCCCTACCTTGGATCAAGCCTGATTATCTCCCATTCTTTTGGAGCTTTATGAGACCTGTAAGTTTCTTGTGAATGAAATAATACTGTATAGTACTGCACAATAAATAGTTTTCCCATATGTTGTAGTTTCACCTGTTATTCGATATTACCTTTGTAATAGTTACTGCAGTTATAGATTAATATGAAAACTGGACATACAGCAGGCATGTGTGAGTGTTAGATGGGAGTGAGTGGAGACCTGATTTTTGGAACCTGACAAGCTGTTGGAGTGTGAGCAAGGTAATATTTTGTGAAGGGATTCAGGGAAACTGGTTAGCCAGACTTGAGTCCTGGATGTGGGAAGTACATTGCCTGCACTCTGAAGGAAGGGTTTGGGAAATTTACTGTTTGGAGGGACTATTGAACTGTTTTAAATAATATTTTCTTTTGTCAGTCTGCATGCTTCTGGTAAGAGAATGATAGCGTGAATGATTGTAAGTGTTTCTTTTTCAGGTCACCCTTCCTTGGTGGGAGACGGCCAACGTGTTAAAAAAAAAAAAATTGTGTTTGAAGGACAGCTTAATATTGCCACGAGTGTGTGTTAATTCTAGTGAAGACTTGGTTTGAGGAATTAGAGCTATTTCTGCTCTCTCTTCCTTGGATCAAGCCTGATTACCTCTAACTGACAGGCACTGTATGACCCCGTACAGCTTCAGCAAGTCTCCTTGAGTATAGTAATAATTTGCTGCAGGTTCACATATATGAAATCCTTAATTTCTTTATTTAGTTTGAGTGTGAGTATGGCAACATTTATGAGGGGATTCAGGGAAGTCAGTCAGTCCTGGGGGTGGAAAGTACAGTACATGTACTCTGAAGGAGGGGTGACAATCTTACAGTTAATAGGGTCATGAAGTCTGTGCACTTTTGGCAAGGCAGTTACTGAGTGAATGATGGGGAATGCATTTTAATTTTTTGGAGTCATTCACCTTTTCTCAGTGGGAGATGACTAGTGTGGCAAAAAGAAAATAAGAAATTGGGATTTAAATAAGTTGTTGCATTTGTTGATTGTGTTGCATTGTCTTTCAGACTGGGTTGGCATTCAGTGTCATAGACAATGTGAACCATGAGACCAAGTGGAATATTGTCAACAAGACTCTGGAATACCTAGTTACTGATACACTCCTCTACCGAGACAATGTAAGTGCTAAATCTAAGCTTGATTAAAGGAAGGCAAGGATAACCCCACTTCCTTGGATCATTGTAAGTAATGAAGAAATCAGTGTAATGGGAAGTTGTGTGTAGATTAAGGCATTATATTAACCCCTTGAGGGTTTGTATTGTTTTATAGGTTTAAAGCCAGGGGTCCGTGCTGCAATACAGTACAGTGGACCCCCGGTTCGTGATGCCATCAGTATCCGATAAATCCGGTATTCAATACATTGTAACGCAAAAATTTTGCCTCGGTTCCCGTTAAAAAACCCAGTATACGCGATTCGTTCGAGATGTGTCCACGTGTGGCCTGAACTGCCCCATGTGTGCCAGTGTTTACAAGCCAGCCAGTGTGCTCGCATCTAAGGATACATTCGGTACATTCCATATTATCACAGTGTTTTTGGTGCTTGTTTCTGTAAAATAAGTCACCATGGGCCCCAAGAAAGCTTCTAGTGCCAACCCTTCGAGAGAAAGGGTGCTAATGACTATTGAAATGAAGAAAGAGATAATTGCAAAGTACGAAAGTGGAGTGTGTGTGTTGGAGCTGGCCAGGTTGTATACAAAACCCCAATCAACCATCTCTACTATAGTGACCAGGAAAACGGCAATCAAGGAAGCTGTTCTTGCAAAAGGTGCAACTGTGATTACGAAACAGCGACCGCAAGTGTTAGAAGATGTTGAGAGACTGTTATTGGTGTGGATAAATGAAAAACAGATAGCAGGAGATAGCATCTCAAGCGATCATTTGTGAAAAGGCTAGGAAGTTGCATGACGATTTGGTAAAGAAATTGCCTGCAACTAGTGGTGATGTGAGTGAATTTAAGGCCAGCAAAGGTTGGTTTGAAAGATTTAAGAATCGTAGTGGCATACATAGTGTGATTAGGCATGGTGAGGCTGCCAGTTCGGACCAAAAAGCAGCTGAAAAATATGTGAAGGAATTCAAGGATTACATAGACAGTGAAGACTTGAAACGTGAACAAGTGTTTAATTGTGACGAAACAGGCCTGTTTTGGAAGAAATTGTCAGGCAGGACCTACATTACTCAGGAGGAAAAGGCACTCCCAGGACATAAGCCTATGAAAGACAGGTTTACTCTGTTGATGTGTGCTAATGCTAGTGGTGATTGCAAAGTGAAGCTTTATTGGTGTATCACTCAGAAACTCCCAGAGCATTCAGGCAAAAGAATATCCTCAAGGCTAATTTGTGTGTGCTGTGGAGGGCAAACAGTAAGGCATGGGTCACTAGGGACTTTTTCTATGACTGGTTACACCATGCATTTGCCCCCAATGTGAAAAATTACCTAATTGAAAAGAAATTAGACCTTAAGTGCCTCCTGGTATTAGACAATGCCCCTGGTCATCCTACAGACTTGGCAGAGCGACTTTCTGGGGACATGAGCTTCATTAAGGTCAAGTTTTTGCCTCCTAATACCACTCCTCTCCTGCAACCCATGGACCAGCAGGTCATTTCCAACTTCAAGAAACTGTACACAAAAGCTATGTTTGAAAGGTGCTTTGAAGTGACCTCAGACACTCTATTGACTCTAAAAGAGTTTTGGAAGGATCACTTTAATATCCTTAATTGTGTAAACCTTATAGGTAAGGCTTGGGAGGGAGTGACTAAGAGGACCATGAACTCTGCCTGGAAAAAACTGTGGCCAGAATGTGTAGACAAAAGGGATTTTGAAGGGTTTGAGGCTAACCCTGGGAAGCCTATGCCAGTTGAGGAATCCATTGTGGCATTGGGGAAGTCCTTGGGGTTGGAGGTTAGTGGGGAGGATGTGGAAGAGTTGGTGGAGGAGGACAATGACGAACTAACCACTGATGAGCTGCTAGATCATCTTCAACAGCAAGAGGCCAGACCTGAGGAAACTGCTTTGGAGGAGGGGATAGAGAAATTGAAGAAGTTGCCTACTTCAAAGATTAAGGAAATGTGTGCAAAGTGGCTTGAAGTACAAACCTTTTTTGATGAAAATCACCCTGACACAGCTACTGCAAGCCATGTTGGCAACCTGTACAATGACAGTGTTGTGAACCACTTTAGGAAAGTCATAAAGGAACGAGAGGTACAGGCCTCTATGGACAGATATGTTGTGCGACAGAAGTCCAGTGACTCTCAAGCTGGTCCTAGTGGCATTAAAAGAAGAAGGGAAGTAACCCCGGAAAAGGACTTGCTACCTCAAGTCCTAATGGAAGGGGATTCCCCTTCTAAACAATAAGTTCGACACTCTCCCTCCTCCCATCCCATCAATCATCACCTGATCTTCATTAAAGGTAAGTGTCATGTATTCTATTGTTAGTAGAGTACTACAAACTGTGCATGTCTTCTTCAGTTTGTGTGCATTAAACTTAATATTTCATGTGGTAAAATGTTTTTTTTCATACTTTTGGGTGTCTTGCACTGATTAATTTTATTTCCATTATTTCTTATGGGGAAAATTGATTCGCTTTTTGATCATTTTGGTTTACGATGAGCTCTCAGGAACGGATTAATATCACAAACCGGGGGTCCACTGTACTACGTGATGAGCTCAGCTCACTCAGATAAACTGTGACTGGTAAATTTGGGTCTAGATATGAGAGAATGTATCTGTATGGTAAGTGTGCACCATATAAAATAAATCCTGCAACGTGCGGTATGTAATGAGAAAAAAACTGTGACAGTATGTTTGGTTTAAAACAGCGACTTTGCGGTGTATTTTCGTAGGGTTTTCATGGTTGCATTCTTGGTTTCATGGTCTCATTTGATAGAATAGAAGATATATTATAGAAATAGATTCTTTTTATTGGTTTTAGGACTGAAAATAGCATGGAATTGATCTCAAAGTAGCAGAAATGTACGATTTTTGCCGATTTTCAAGAGTAAACAGATCACATCATGCATGAAATACACTTCAACTGGTGGGTCTAATATGCATTCACAAATACCCTGATGTTATTTATACAATTATTACAATATTACATAACAGTAAATCTTCTGTTTTTTGGTGTGAATAAAAATATTTTGTGATTAAAAGATCAAAATGGAATTCATGTGTAAAGCCTAGAAACATAACTAATAAACAGAGGAAATGGTATTTTAGTGCCAGGAATGTCTGCATTGTTTATTCTAGACCCTATTTTGAAATTGGAATATTTTGAAATTTGTGTGAAATTGGCCAAATTACCAATTTCTGACCACTTATTGGGTAGTTGAAACAGTTGATTGGGTGGTTCTTGTTCTCAGTCGATAAAATGGAAGGCATACTAGTAAAATAGCTAATAATTTTGTCAACTGGAACAATGTAACTGACCTAAAATAGGACTCAGTTGGCAAAATCGCTGATATGTAAATATTGCTGACACAGCAAAATTCGCGAAAGCGTAATTTCGTCAGTTTTCCATCAGATTCTGTACTTTTTATTTTATTACATTCAGAAATAGATTCTCCACTATTTTCCGCTATTTCTTGGAACATGTGGACACTTCAGATTGGGGGTCTGGACCCCTTAAGGGGTTAATACTGCATAGTGTTACCCCTTGATGTTGCTGAGGGGATCTTAGTCTAAGGAATTGTACTTGTTGCCCCTTCCTTGGATCGAACCCAGTTGTCTTCCATTCCCCAGGCACTAAATAATACTGATAATTTATTATTTGCAGCAGACTTGGTCTGCTGCATTGATGATGCTACCAGTCACCCCAAATCAACACTCATGGAACCTTTAGCCCTGCCAGATTTTTTTGTCTGTTTTATTTGAAATCCATTACATAGGGTCTATTATACCAAAGTTTTACTGTAATAATGATGAATAGATTTGAAAACATTAGTGTAATCTCTTTTGTTTCATTTCTTTGTGTGTACTCTGTCATAACTTAGTTCTGTTATTGTAAATAAATTTAAAGTTTGCAACTATTCAGTCTTTCTAGCAAATACAGAATGCAGTATTTTTTTTTGGCTGTTTAGGCTTATGGGCCAGGGTAGTAATAACCTGATTGATCACACTTCTGTCTGCAGTATAAAATTCTCTAAATTGGTTATATGTTCATTTCGTTTTAGTTTTAATTGTAATAATAATAATACTAATAATCATTTTGTTTTGCTCTGTTCCCCAGTTCTCTCTCTCTCTTTCTCTCTCCCTTTCTCTTGTTCTTTGCTTTTACCATAACCATTTTCTCCATTACTTCATTTTTTCTTTATATGTCTTTCCTTTCTTCCCATCTCACTGAGAGTAAAGTTTAAATAGTCTGACATAAAATTTCATCTAATGTACAAGTAATCTTCAGGGTATGGAAGATTTCACTGCGATGCAAGCTAAGGAGTGGGATCCAGTTCTTGATTGGTTCAATAGAAGGTTTGAGACGGACCTGAAGCCTTGTGATGGAATCTTAGTGGTTGATATTCCTGAATCAACTCGTGAGACCATCAGACGTTACCTTCTTTCTTACGATATATGGGCAGTTAATGGTAAGTATATCCTTTTCAGTACCAGCTAAATAGTACAGTATGTAATAGAGAGAGCATTCTTATTTTCCATTAAAAGTATGGTGACATCATGCATCCCTTAGACAGGGATGCATGATGTCACCATAGTTGTTTAACACATTTATAGATGGGGTTGTAAAAGAAGTGAATGCTTGGGGGTTGGGGAGAAGTATGGGATTAAATTTTAATGTATATGATAAGCTCTTGTTCTTTTTATTTCTTCTATTGTCCATGGGGAAGTGGAAAAGAATCTTTCCTCCGTAAGCCATGCGTGTCGTATGAGGCGACTAAAATGCCGGGAGCAATGGGCTAGTAACCCCTTCTCCTGTATACATTTACTAAAAAAGAGAAGAAGAAAAACTTTATAAAACTGGGTTGCTTAAATGTGCGTGGATGTAGTGCGGATGACAAGAAACAGATGATTGCTGATGTTATGAATGAAAAGAAGTTGGATGTCCTGGCCCTAAGCGAAACAAAGCTGAAGGGGGTAGGAGAGTTTCAGTGGGGGGAAATAAATGGGATTAAATCTGGAGTATCTGAGAGAGTTAGAGCAAAGGAAGGGGTAGCAGTAATGTTAAATGATCAGTTATGGAAGGAGAAAAGAGAATATGAATGTGTAAATTCAAGAATTATGTGGATTAAAGTAAAGGTTGGATGCGAGAAGTGGGTCATAATAAGCGTGTATGCACCTGGAGAAGAGAGAAATGCAGAGGAGAGAGAGAGATTTTGGGAGATGTTAAGTGAATGTATAGGAGCCTTTGAACCAAATGAGAGAGTAATTGTGGTAGGGGACCTGAATGCTAAAGTAGGAGAAACCTTTAGAGAGGGTGTGGTAGGTAAGTTTGGGGTGCCAGGTGTAAATGATAATGGGAGCCCTTTGATTGAACTTTGTATAGAAAGGGGTTTAGTTATAGGTAATACATATTTTAAGAAAAAGAGGATAAATAAGTATACACGATATGATGTAGGGCGAAATGACAGTAGTTTGTTGGATTATGTATTGGTAGATAAAAGACTGTTGAGTAGACTTCAGGATGTACATGTTTATAGAGGGGCCACAGATATATCAGATCACTTTCTAGTTGTAGCTACACTGAGAGTAAAAGGTAGATGGGATACAAGGAGAATAGAAGCATCAGGGAAGAGAGAGGTGAAGGTTTATAAACTAAAAGAGGAGGCAGTTAGGGTAAGATATAAACAGCTATTGGAGGATAGATGGGCTAATGAGAGCATAGGCAATGGGGTCGAAGAGGTATGGGCTAGGTTTAAAAATGTAGTGTTAGAGTGTTCAGCAGAAGTTTGTGGTTACAGGAAAGTGGGTGCAGGAGGGAAGAGGAGCGATTGGTGGAATGATGATGTAAAGAGAGTAGTAAGGGAGAAAAAGTTAGCATATGAGAAGTTTTTACAAAGTAGAAGTGATGCAAGGAGGGAAGAGTATATGGAGAAAAAGAGAGAAGTTAAGAGAGTGGTGAAGCAATGTAAAAAGAGAGCAAATGAGAGAGTGGGTGAGATGTTATCAACAAATTTTGTTGAAAATAATAAAAAGTTTTGGAGTGAGATTAACAAGTTAAGAAAGCCTAGAGAACAAATGGATTTGTCAGTTAAAAATAGGAGAGGAGAGTTATTAAATGGAGAGTTAGAGGTATTGGGAAGATGGAGGGAATATTTTGAGGAATTGTTAAATGTTGATGAAAATAGGGAAGCTGTGATTTCGTGTATAGGGCAAGGAGGAATAACATCTTGTAGGAGTGAGGAAGAGCCAGTTGTGAGTGTGGGGGAAGTTCGTGAGGCAGTAGGTAAAATGAAAGGGGGTAAGGCAGCCGGGATTGATGGGATAAAGATAGAAATGTTAAAAGCAGGTGGGGATATAGTTTTGGAGTGGTTGGTGCAATTATTTAATAAATGTATGGAAGAGGGTAAGGTACCTAGGGATTGGCAGAGAGCATGCATAGTTCCTTTGTATAAAGGCAAAGGGGATAAAAGAGAGTGCAAAAATTATAGGGGGATAAGTCTGTTGAGTGTACCTGGTAAGGTGTATGGTAGAGTTATAATTGAAAGAATTAAGAGTAAGACGGAGAATAGGATAGCAGATGAACAAGGAGGCTTTAGGAAAGGTAGGGGGTGTGTGGACCAGGTGTTTACAGTGAAACATATAAGTGAACAGTATTTAGATAAGGCTAAAGAGGTCTTTGTGGCATTTATGGATTTGGAAAAGGCGTATGACAGGGTGGATAGGGGGGCAATGTGGCAGATGTTGCAAGTGTATGGTGTAGGAGGTAGGTTACTGAAAGCAGTGAAGAGTTTTTACGAGGATAGTGAGGCTCAAGTTAGAGTATGTAGGAAAGAGGGAAATTTTTTCCCAGTAAAGGTAGGCCTTAGACAAGGATGTGTGATGTCACCGTGGTTGTTTAATATATTTATAGATGGGGTTGTAAGAGAAGTAAATGCGAGGGTCTTGGCAAGAGGCGTGGAGTTAAAAGATAAAGAATCACACACAAAATGGGAGTTGTCACAGCTGCTCTTTGCTGATGACACTGTGCTCTTGGGAGATTCTGAAGAGAAGTTGCAGAGATTGGTGGATGAATTTGGTAGGGTGTGCAAAAGAAGAAAATTAAAGGTGAATACAGGAAAGAGTAAGGTTATGAGGATAACAAAAAGATTAGGTGATGAAAGATTGAATATCAGATTGGAGGGAGAGAGTATGGAGGAGGTGAACGTATTCAGATATTTGGGAGTGGACGTGTCAGCGGATGGGTCTATGAAAGATGAGGTGAATCATAGAATTGATGAGGGAAAAAGAGTGAGTGGTGCACTTAGGAGTCTGTGGAGACAAAGAACTTTGTCCTTGGAGGCAAAGAGGGGAATGTATGAGAGTATAGTTTTACCAACGCTCTTATATGGGTGTGAAGCGTGGGTGATGAATGTTGCAGCGAGGAGAAGGCTGGAGGCAGTGGAGATGTCATGTCTGAGGGCAATGTGTGGTGTGAATATAATGCAGAGAATTCGTAGTTTGGAAGTTAGGAGGAGGTGCGGGATTACCAAAACTGTTGTCCCGAGGGCTGAGGAAGGGTTGTTGAGGTGGTTCGGACATGTAGAGAGAATGGAGCGAAACAGAATGACTTCAAGAGTGTATCAGTCTGTAGTGGAAGGAAGGCGGGGTAGGGGTCGGCCTAGGAAGGGTTGGAGGGAGGGGGTAAAGGGGCTTGGACTTCCAGCAGGCATGCGTGAGCGTGTTTGATAGGAGTGAATGGAGACAAATGGTTTTTAATACTTGACGTGCTGTTGGAGTGTGAGCAAAGTAACATTTATGAAGGGATTCAGGGAAACCGGCAGGCCGGACTTGAGTCCTGGAGATGGGAAGTACAGTGCCTGCACTCTGAAGGAGGGGTGTTAATGTTGCAGTTTAAAAACTGTAGTGTAAAGCACCCTTCTGGCAAGACAGTGATGGAGTGAATGATGGTGAAAGTTTTTCTTTTTCGGGCCACCCTGCCTTGGTGGGAATCGGCCAGTGTGATAATAAAAAAAAAAATAATAATAATAAATATGATACAAAACTGGATCAGGAGGAGGTACAGTATATACTACAATCACTGAAAATTTTAAAAAAGTTATACTAGTACCATCCGACTTCCGAGCTTGGTTCCAACCAGCTGGTTGTAAGTCAAAATGGACGCAAGTCGAACCTTAGAAAATTGCCGACATACTGGGTAGGGTATAATGTCAAACCTTTACTATATAAACTACCTACATAGTATCGTATGTTACTTTTTACTAAATATTTTGCTACTGTATGTCAACATCACAGTTATTGTTATGATTTTATTTTATTGTTTTATTTTTGTATTTCATTTTTTACTTTACTTTTTATGCTTTTAGTACTGTATTTTATACTGTAAGGTTTAGGAGAAACACTATGTACATCACAAACACTTGTTTATTTCCCAGAACATTTGCATACAAAACGTGTTCGAATTCACTTCAAATGAAAGAAACTGAAAACATTTGTATGCATGAACAGAAAAGTACAAAATAACTTAAGCTAAGCTGTAAACAGTGTAAATAAAAATTACATAAATTCAAAAAATAGATAAAAAGGAAACTCAAGGAAATTTTAATGAAATATAAATGAAATACAAATAAGGATAGGGACACATTTACAGCCCGCTAGTGCTTGGTTGGGGATTGTCTACACTTTCTTCCTCTGAAAGGGTAGGGGTGGGAGGAGGCGGGGGAACACTCTTGATAAACATACTGAGATTTGTTTGAATTTTCCTTTTTTTCTTTGTAAATGTGTCTGTATTTGGACGCATTGAATCCTGTACCATTCTTTCAGTCTTGACAAACCATTCAATGTTAGGGTCCGTATTCTCCAATTTTCATAACACTTGGTTTATCAACGAAAAACGCTGTGATAATTCCTTCACCGAGAACTTACTTTCTGGCTCCTCCTCTTTTTTTTTCTTCTCTGTCTTTGTTGTTCTGCTTTTCTTTCTTCTTCTGTTATCAGTTCTTAATTCGTTAACTCTTGAACTTCTTCTGTCAAAAGTTCTTCAATATCATCAGCATCACATTCAAGTTCGAGTTCGTTAGCCAATTTTAAAATCTCACCTCTCGAAGTCATGAAAATCTTGAATGAAGTGCTCATTCCACTGCTTCCAGATGCCGTTTATACACTTAGCTGTAACCACCTCCTATGTTTTTGATCCACTGATAAATGTTATACTCCTTCCAGAAGTATCTTAGAGTTACTTCTGGGTCTGAATCAATGGCCTCGATAGCTTGATCATAAGATATGCACAGATAGTGTGCTTTATAATTGAAATAACCCCCTGATCCATGGGTTGTATGAGTGAGGTGGTGTTGGGGGGCATAAACATCACTCGTACATTAGGGTCTAGATTGTCCAAGTGAGGAGGGTGGGCAGGCGCATTGTCTAAAATTAAAAGAATTTTGAAAGGGACTCCTTTTTCCTGGCAATACTTGGGTGTAGCTGGGATGAAACAGTTTGAGAGCACAGGGGTTCTCGGCCATGTAAATTAAGAAGGGTTTTATTTCGAAACCAGCAATATTCCCCCCAAGCAGCAATGAAACCCTTTGCTTCATAACCTTATGCCCTGGCACACTCTTCACTTCCTTAGATATATACGTTCCTTTAGGCATTTTTTTCCAGTACAGGCCAGTTTCATCAACATTAAATATTTGTTCTGGCAAATACCCTTCTTCTTTTATTAAATTATCTAACTCACCAGCAAAGTTTCTTGCACCTTCTTCATCACAACTAGCTGCCTCATCTTTCACTATCACGTAATGAATTTGGCATCACTGAGGAAATCTAAAACACCCATCACTTGCAATAAATTATTGATTATGCTCCTCCTCACTAGCACGTTGTTTCAACCTGTAAAACAAACTTTTTGCTTTTCCTTTGTCAACACAGTGGAATGGGAGAGCTGAAGATCACGAGAAATGCTGTTGACGTTTTTTTCATCCTCATACTGTTTAATTACTTTCATCTTCTGGTCGAGAGTAAGAGTCTGTCTTGTCTTCTTGCTACAAGCTCCAGTGCAAGATTTAGACTTCCTCTAAGGGGCCATGGTGAAATTTCCTGTCCAGGTACATATATACAGTACAGTACAGTTAATACAGTATGTTGCTGCTGATAGGGCAGGGAAAGTGATGCTGCCTGAGTGGTGTGAGAGCTCTCCAGAGATAGTGTGTTGCTGCAAGTAGCAGTCAACTGTCTTGCAGCGGTATGCATTGGCCCACCCAGCCCTGCTGCCAGATGTATGGTGGTAAGTGCGAGTGGCCGTATGTTGAGCAGGTTGTAAGCTGGATGATACTAGTACTAAAAATTAACCCTTTCACTGCCGAGACCCCTGATCCTTAACTCACTCTGTGTCGAAAAATATTCGGAAAAAAAAATCTTTTTTCTTACCAAAATCTTAAGAATATTTTTCTGAGTGTTATAAGACAAAATTTTTTTTTTTTTTTTTTGCGATCAATACTTACCAAGATATAGAGGCGTGAAGTTCACAGAAAGTAAATCCCTTATGGCAACATAAGTGACTACCGCTTACTCAGTAATGTTATTTTTACTTTCATTCTACTTTTTTCTTTTATTTTTTAATATTTTATTTTTTCAAGTAACCTTTGTGGCCTGTGAGACCAATATAGTCCATTATGTATATACACCTACCATCCGACCTACGACCTGCTTGACATACAACCATTTGACTTACAACTGTGTTTTGTAGTCCAAATTTCTGGGAAATAAACAACTGTTTGTGTTGTACACAGTGTTTATGCTAAACCTTACAGTATAAAATACAGTACTAACAGCATAAAAAGTAAAGTAAAAAATGAAATACCAAAATAAAACAATAAAATAAAGTCATTACAAAAATGTGATGTTGATATTCAGTAGTAAGGTTCGACTTACGACCGGTTGGTCGGAACCGAACTCGGTCGTAAGTCGGAGGATACCTGTATATCTACTCTCTGTATGCAACACAATCGCACAAACATTTATTTATTTATTTATTTATTTATAAATTTTAGCATACATACAGAGGTACAAAAAAATGCAGGTAAGAGCAGCATGCCAAAGCCACTTATATGCATAGCATTACGGGCTGGCTTAAAATTAACTTAAGATTAACTAAGCAATGATGAAATCAGTGATAAGACATTATTGTAAACAGATAACTATAAAATACAAGTGAGTATTACAAAGACAGGTCATATGGTTGCATGCATTGCTGTTCATTCAGGTAGTGTATTTAAAAAAAAAATAACAAAGTTAGGTTTAACATTTGTGTGATATAATTGTGAGTAACATTTAGGATGTACAATTTATATGGTTCAGTTATTCAGTATTTATTTGGTTTTGAGTAAGTGAACTTTGAGAAGAGACTTGAATTTATAAACAGGTAGTGTTTCTTTTATATTTACAGGTAATGAATTCCAGATTTTAGGGCCTTTTATGTGCATTGAGTTTTTGCATAGCGTGAGATGGACACGAGGAACATCAAAGAGTGATCTGTGCCTTGTGTTATGGTCATGTGTTCTGTTGAGGTTGGCAAGGAGATGTTTGAGGGGAGGGTTAATATCAGAGTTAAGTGTTCTATGTATGTAATAAGTGCAATAATAAGTATGGATGTTTTGTATGGTGAGTAGGTTGAGTGTTTTGAATATTGGTGGAGTGTGCTGCCTGTAGTGAGAATTTGTTATCATTCTAACTGCAGCCTTTTGTTGGGTAATTAGTGGTCTGAGATGGTTAGTTGTTGTTGAGCCCCATGCACAAATTCCATAGGTGAGATAGGGGTAAATAAGAGAGTGATAAAGGGCCAGGAGGGCTGACTGTGGAACATAGTACCGTATCTTCGATAGTATGCCTACAGTCTTGGAAATTTTCTTAGAAATTTGTTGTATATGTGTATGAAATTTGAGTCTATTATCGAGGTGGATTCCTAAGAATTTTCCCTCTGTTAGCTTTGTGATAGGTGATCCATTTATCGTTATGTTAAGAGGTACATCTGTAGCTCTGCTACCAAACTGAATGAAGTAGGTTTTGTCAATGTTTAATGTAAGTTTGTTAGTCCTCATCCAGGTAGATATTTTCTGTAATTCGGTGTTTACAGTATTGGCTAGCGTGACTGGGCTCGGGTGAGAGAAGACGTATGTGGTGTCATCTGCAAAAAGTGTGGGTTTGAGTAATTGCGAAGCATTTGGTAGGTCATTTATGTATAGGAGAAAGAGAAGAGGGCCAAGGACACTTCCCTGTGGGACACCAACTGTAATTGGTTGTGCGGAAGAGCTTGCCCCATTTGCGTACACATATTGGCTTCTGTTGCTGAGGTAAGACTTGAGGTAGTTGAGGGAGTGCCCTCTAATACCATAGTGTGACAATTTTACGTGGAGCAAGTCATGGTCAACTGTATCAAAAGCTTTACGTAAGTCAATGAAGATCCCCAGTGGGACTTCTTTTTTCTCTATTGCAGTGTATATATGTTCTAGCATGTGTACAATAGCATCATTAGTATTTTTATTAGGCCTGAATCCAAATTGGCATTATATTGTTGACAAAACCTGTTTACACAAACCCATGCTGCCTTCCCCACCACTGACGTAGCCTTCCCCACTACCCATGTCATCTTCCCCACCACCCACATGGAAATAAGTCACTTTGTCTGACTTTTTTTGGGTTATCCTAGGTAATCTACACATATGCTGCTATGTTGTTTACACAAACCAACGCTGCCTTCCTCACTACCCACACTCTTCCCCACTACCCACACTGCCTTTCCCACTATCTACACAACCTTCCCCACCACCCATGCCGTCTTCTTCCTCACCCACATGGAAATAAGTCACTTTGTCTGACTTTTTTGGGTTATCCTAGGTAATCTACACATATGTTGCTATGTTTACACAAACCCATGCTACCTTCTCCACCACCTACGCAGCCTTCCCCACGACCCACACTGTCTTCCCCATCTACTGTGCTGTCTTCCCCACCTACTATGCTCTCTTCCCCACCAACTATGCTGTCTTCCCCACCAACTATGCTGTCTTCCCCACCAACTATGCTGTCATCCCCACTACCCACATGGAAATGAGTCACTTTGTCTGACTTTTTTGGTGGAAGGTTGATAATCGTCTGGATTTTCAGCACTATTTCTGGTATCCTGGGCATAGCTTTCTGCCACAAACTCCTCAAAACCATGAGATTCATCTTCACTGACACTTCAATCTGTGTTAGAACCATCACTTGGGAAGGGAAGAGTCCCAGTTCACCGGAGAGTGAGGTATTCCTTACCACTAGGCTTGGTGACCAAGGCGTACTGAATTAGCACTCGTACAGTGCAATGCGGGTGCCCCAATTTTTTTCATATTGCACACACTGACCATGCAGACACATTTTCTCGCAGGCCTACCAGCTTTCTCCCACTAGATTTGAAGCTGCTAGAATTTTGGCATAGTTTTACGGGACCGACAATGGCTCTCAAGCCGTAATATTACGGGACCGACAGTGAAAGAGTTAAATACAGTTCTGAAAATGGGACACCATGTGCATAGTTCTGTTCTAGCAACTATAAATATGGAATTGCATCTACCCTTTACTCAAGTAGTATGTACAGTTGACTGTAAATTAAGACTGTAGTTATATTCCTGAATGTGGCGTATTTTCAGAAATCATCTAAAATGAATTGAGGAACATGTGAGAAAAATAGGTTTTTATTCATGACTGCTTCATGAAGTTTTTGGAGACTAGCAACCAAAATACAAATATTTTAAGAACTTGAAAATATGAACATTTATTTAGTGTGATGTAAATACACCATACACTACTGAACAGTACACTTTCTTCACATAATGGGGTCCTTCAGGAGGGGTGCCTTGATGATGGAGAAGGTATCTTGTTTCAGGGACATAGAGCTACCCTCCCCTACCTCAGATCAAATCTGATTACCTCCCATTCCCAAGAAGCTATATGACCCATGTGGGTTTATTACCTGGCATGATTATAATTAATATGGGAGTGAAAAATGGGACTAGGTGGTGCTTGGAACACATTTATTTATGTATGAAAGGACTCAAGAATAAATGAAAATGTATGTAAACCCTGTAACTTCAAATCTTCCAGCAAGGAAGGAGTGTGTCTAGACCAGACTTGTGGATGCTGGTAGGATTCAAGTGCATGTACTTATAACATTTTTATTGGATACTTATCCGTCCTGGGACTTACATCACTTGTTTATTTGTTTTTAATGCACTGGCCATCTCCCACTAAGGTAAGATGACCCAGAAAAGAGGAAACACATTCACCATCATTCTTTCAGTAGCTCTTTTGTCAGAATGTTCTGATATCACATTTCTGAACTTCAGCATCCCCACCCCTCCTTCAGAGTGCAGGCATTGTACTTCCCACTTCCAGGACTCAAGTCTGGCTAACTGGTTTCCCTGAATTCCTTCTTTTTTACCCAAATACTGTTAATCCCTCAATGCCATTGTTCAATAGTTCATTCCCTGTGCAGAGTGGTGGAGGTGAACTGTCTAATATTGTATTTATGTTGAAAAAACATTGATTGGAATGTTCTGAGACAAATGATTACTTTTACAGGATTTCTGTTTGGTGTGGAAGTGCTCAAATCTGTCATCCTGGCGATTGCCGCTGCAGAACGAAAAATATCTTCAGAAAAAGCAGTATTTCTTTCAAGATTGGAAACCAATTTTCAGGTAAGAAAGATAATAATAATAATAATAATAATGATTTATTGTTGTTGTTATTATTATTATTATTATTATTATTATTATTATTATTATTATTATTATTATTATTATTATTATTATTATTATTATTATTATTTTAATATGCTGGCTGTCTCCCACTGAGGCAGGGTGACTCAAAAAAGAAACACTTTCACCATCATTCACACTATCACTGTCTTCTCAGAGCTATGACACCCAGAGCCATGCACATATGACAGTTTAGATGTCCCTCTAAACAAATATCCTGAACCCCTCCTTTAACCCTTAAACTCTCCAAATGTAGATCTACGTTCACCTGCGTGGCACTCCGAATATTTTGTAAAATAAAAAAATTGTTTTTTGTTTTTAAATTAAAGAGGGCAATTTTCTGTGTGGTATAAGACCAAAAAAGAAATTTTAGGATCAGTACTTACCAAGATATAAGAGCATGAAGTTGTCTCTGGATGCTCACCTAATGGCAACATCCAGTCCTGCCACTTGGAGAAGTGTTGCCAATTTACCTTTTTTTCTCATTTTTATTTTAATTTATATAATTTTTATGTTATGATAATTACAATTTATAATAGTTCTTGTGATTTCATAGCCAATCTTTGTTCTGACACTAATATTATGTACTGAAATAGTACTCAAATTGTAACAGTCACACTGACAGGTGAACATTTTCACCTGCCCTGGTCATTTACTATTGTCTAGAAATGTATACAAAGTATTTATAGGTCCCAGCAATGTTTTAGACATGCTGGAGTATGAAACTCCTTGAAGCATGGTGTTATGACAAGGGTCAGAATGTGCCCTGATGGAGGGAACCTTGCCTTTATATGTTTTTACTCTTCCACACAAACATGTCTTTGTATGTCTATCTGTCTGCCTGTCTGTCTGTCCATCTGCCTGTCTATCTGTACATTTATCTGTCTGTCTGTCTATCTGTACATCTATCTGCCTAGCTCTGCTTATCTGTCTGTCCAGTTCAGCTTATCTGTCTTCTGTGTGTGCCTGGAGTATAATATGAACTTGAATAATGGTGTTATGACAAGCACCAGATAACAAGTGACATTTGATGAATGTGCACTGCTGGAGGGGGAAACCTTGCCTTTATATGTTTTTACTCTTGCACACAAACATGTCTTTGTATGTCTGTCTTCCTGACTTTCTGCCTGTCTGTCTATCTGTACATCTATCTATCTGTCTGCCTGGCTCTGCTTATCTATCTGACTAGTTCTGCTTATCTTTCTGTCTGCCTGTGTATGTCTGTCTTTCCATCTGCTTGTCCCTATCTCAGGGAGCGGCTAGTAAACCTGTTGGTTTGTGTTGTATGTGCCACTCCCTGATTGCTGAGCAAGTGACACTGCTATTATTTGCGTTATGTTTATTTATGTCGTATATCTACAAACAGTGTATAGCATTTGGCCTGGAATTTTTGGGTTATCCTAGGTAATTTACATTATGTATAAAACTGTATTTATGAGTACATGTGAGAGAGAGAGATATAGACAGATACAAATAGACAGTGATATAGAGATATAGACAGAGATATGGATAGACAGAGATATAGACAGATACAGACAGATACAGACAAAGACAGCCAAAGCCAGCTAGCTAGCCAGCCGAATACATAAGAACATAAGAAAGAAGGAAACTGCAGCAGGCCTACTGGCCCATGCCAGGCAGGTCCATGTCACCCACCGGCTTAGACCAATGACCCACCTAGTGAGGTCACATCCACTGAAAGAAGGCGCATGACATCTGACCCAGTAGCACAAGCTAGTCAGGTTCAACTCACACCCACCCACACCTACTCATGCATTTATCTAACCTATTTTTACTTTCCTCTTAAAATGTGAGTGTTAGTATGACATGACATCAGTGAATCACTGGTGTTTGCCACACTAATTGCTCTAGCTGGCGCTCAGTTGAACTGGTGCTCCCACAAGGTATAGTGGACCCTCATTTTTCGTAAGGCTTGAAAGTTGTGATTTTCAGAAATCGTAGCTTTTTTTCATCAAAACATTGGCTCGCAAATTGTCGTTTGACTCGCCAGTAGTCGTTCGTCTGGGACGCGTACACACAGCCCCGAGCCACCTCACACTCCATTCCCAGCCAGTGTGCCATTGTTTATCAGTGAGTGAGGATGATCCCACAAGTTCATACGATACATTTCATAATATTCCATTCGTTTTAGTGCTTGCAACTGCTAAATAAGTCACCATGGCTCCAAAGAAAGCTTCTAGTGCCAGCCCTTTGGTAAAGAATGTGAGACACACACACAATTTAAGAAAAAGTTTGAAGAAAAATACGAAAGTGGTGGTGGTAGAGGGTGGTAGTGATGGTGGTAGAGGATGGTAGTGGTTGTGATAGTGGTAGATGGTGGTAGTGATGGTGGTAGAAGGTGGTAGTGATGGTGGTAGCAGTTGTGATTTTAGTAGAGGGTGGTAGTGATGGTGGTAGAGGGTGGTAGTGGTTGTGATGGTGGTAGAGGGTGCCTTCTTCAGTGATTCTGCTAACTCCTCCAATGTTGTTGGAGTTATATAGGGCTACAGAAAACACTGCTGCCTCAGCTGCTGCTTCACCACCATTATGGACGGCTTATGCTCTCAGTGGCCCTTATATACCCAACAACAACAACACAACTCCTCTTGTGACATTCATAATGACTTATTTTATTCATTCTAGAGTATATTCCATGTTTCTATGTTATTAATATTGTTTATTATGTCATATTAGTTGAATTGTGATAGATAAATAAGCTGTAGAGTTGACATTAGTGTAATATTCTCCAACAATAAACTCACCACCCCTCCCTCTGCCCCGTCTGCCGATAACCCATGTGCAACATTTGTGCAACATCCTTTCAGTTTTGATACCACTGATAGTGTCATCCTGCCAGAATGTCCTATAACCTATACCATAAGTAAAGAAAAACAATTCTGGAACATGTGTAACGTGTGTTCAGCAGGCTGGGTGGGTGGCTGATTGACTTTGGCTGTCTCTGTCTCCATTTGTCTGTCTGTGTCTATTTCTGTCTCTGTTTGTCTCTGTCTTTGTTTATCTCTGTCTCTGTCTCACAGGTACACATAAATACAGTGGACCCCCGACATTCAATATTAATCCGTTCCTGAGAGCTCATCGAATGTCGAAAATATCGAAAGGCGAATTAATTTTCCCCATAATAAATAATGGAAGTCAAATTAATCCATGCAAGACACCCAAAAGTATGAAAAAAAAAATTTTACTACATGAAATATTAAGTTTAATGCAATAGAATAATTACAATAACAACAATAACAATTGATTAATAACAATAGAATAATTGACACTTACCTTTAATGAAGATCTGGTGATGAATGATAGGATGGGAGGAGGGGAGAGTGTGGATGGTGTTAGTGTTTAGAAGGGGAATCCCCTTCCATTAGGACTTGAGGTAGCAAGTCTTTTTCCGAACTGGCAGCCTCACCATGCCTTACCACACTGTGTATGCCACTACGATTCTTAAATCTTTCAAACCATACTTTGCTGGCCTTAAATTCACTCACATCACCACTAGTTGCAGGCAATTTCTTTACCAAATCATCATGCAACTTCCTAGCCTTTTCACAAATGATTGCTTGAGAGATGCTATCTCCTGCTATCTGTTTTTCATTTATCCACACCAATAATAGTCTCTCAACATCTTCTAACACTAGCGATCTCTGTTTCGTAATCACAGTTGCACCTTTTGCAAGAACAGCTTCCTTGATTGCCGTTTTCCTGCTCACTACAGTAGAGATGGTTGATTGGGGTTTACTATACAACCTGACCAGCTCCGACACACGCACTCCACTTTCGTACTTTGCAATTATCTCTTTCTTCATTTCAATAGTCATTAGCACCTTTTTTCTCGAAGGGTTGGCACTAGAAGCTTTCTAGAAACAAGCACCAAAAACAGTGATAATATGGAATGTATCGAATGTATCCTTAGATGCGCGCACACTGCCTGGGTTGTAAACACTGGCACACACAGGGCGGTTCAGGCCACATGTGGACACGTCTCATACGAATCGCATTGAATAGCGGGTTTCTGATCGAATGCCGAGGCAAAATTTTTGCGTTAAAATGCATCGAATGTCGGATTTATTGAATGTCGATGCCATTGAATGTCGGAGGTCCACTGTACTATTATACATAGTGTTAATTACCTAGGATAACCCAAAATAATCCAGGCAAAGTGCTATACTGTGCTTGTAGACATAAGGTATAATAAGCATGACTGACAAGTAATATGCATTTTCACTCGTTCAGGAATCAGACATGACAACTCTGCATCATATGTAATACCTGTTGGTTCATGAGCAGCTCTCTCTGAAACAGAAAGAGACACAAGTAGACAGAGAGACAGGAAGACAGACACACAGGCAGACAGAAAGACAGATAAGCAGAGACAGATATAAACAGATACAGAACTAGACAGACAGATCTACAAGCAGACAGACATGTTAGTATATAACAGTGAAAACAAATAAAGCCAAGGCAGTGCACGATCATCAAGTGTCTCTACACTGCTGCACTGTCAGCAGTGGAGTGACACTCGTCTTACACGGTGCTTCAAGGAGTTTCATATACAGTGGACCCCCGGTTTACGATCAGCTCCCAATGCGACCAATTATGTAAGTGTATTTATGTACGTGCATTTGTATGTGTATGTTTGGGGGTCTGAAATGGACTAATCTAATTCACAATATTCCTTATGGGAACAAATTCGGTCAGTACTGGCACCTGAACATACTTCTGGAATGAAATAATATCGTAAACCGGGGGTCCACTGTATACAGTAGGGCCCCGCTTTACGGCGTTTCGCCTTACGGCCTTCCGCTAATACGGTAATGTCAAATTATGATCAAAATTTGCTATACGGCAAGTGGTCTTTCAAATACTGCACTCCCTACCCGGTTTGTTTACATTCTCCGTGACCACATCTATTACATCTGGAAACTTTTCAAAATTTCAAGTGTTTTACAGTTATTGCGTATTTTATATGTACTCTGGTACTTATACTTATGTGTACCTGTACCTAAATATACTTAGTGTGCTGGTGTGCAGGTACACATTAAAATTGCTAAGTCTCTCTACTCATGATGCCAATAGTACATAATAAGCATCACTCTTGGGCACATTAAATGTCTTATTTTACATTAATATAGACATTTTCATTAATCCATCTATGATATTTTCCTCAAAATTATACAAGAAACCCGTTGCATAGCATATAAACATGATGCATACACTCACAGAATAAAAATTTACGTAAATATGAGCTTTGTTTACACAGCGGCTGTGTAGGTAGTGTCAGAAGAATTACGTTTTCTCTAGTCAAACACTGGGGGATAACTGTAGAAAAATATTCTTTTCATATGCCTTCACTCTATATATAGCAATTCACAACCCTTGTGGGTTTAGCACTTTTTTATTATGATGATGATAATATCGTCATCTTCATTCACTCTAAAAATTGATGTGTTGCATGAGAATGGCAGTGTTGCTGTTTGTTTATTCTGTACTAACTTGTACAACTTGTACACAGTGTAAGAGTATTTGTATTGTGAGGTAATTATTATTATAATAAAAAAAATGTTGTGAGGTAAAAGTTTTACAAACTTTTACAAATGTACATGAATGAACTAAAAGCAGACACACATTAATATGCATTTATTTCACCTGACAAAGTGATTGCCCACTACCTGTTCGGTTTGTGTTCTTACATTGTCTGAACTCTGTATCTCGTTCTCTTTCTCGTTTACTCTTTCGTTAACTAGTTGGCTCTCATTGACGATGACGTCTAAGCTTAGCTGTGATTAAAAGAGGAGTCGTAAGCCTCTTGCTTTAAGTGCCAAGTTAGAGGATGGTGGTGTGCCATTCTGATTTTATTCAATAAACACCCTGCCACTTACCTCTCACATATTAATATTAATATTTTAAGGTAAGTAATAAGTGTACTCTGTGTGTATCTTACCTTTTTATTGTGTTTTTTTTTTTTTTTTTTTGCCTATTTCTATTGATAACTTAATGTATTCAGATATTTGGGAGTGGACGTGTCAGCGGATGGGTCTATGAAAGATGAGGTGAATCATAGAATTGATGAGGGAAAAAGAGTGAGTGGTGCACTTAGGAGTCTGTGGAGACAAAGAACTTTGTCCTTGGAGGCAAAGAGGGGAATGTATGAGAGTATAGTTTTACCAACACTCTTATATGGGTGTGAAGCATGGGTGATGAATGTTGCAGCGAGGAGAAGGCTGGAGGCAGTGGAGATGTCATGTCTGAGGGCAATGTGTGGTGTGAATATAATGCAGAGAATTCGTAGTTTGGAAGTTAGGAGGAGGTGCGGGATTACCAAAACTGTTGTCCAGAGGGCTGAGGAAGGGTTGTTGAGGTGGTTCGGACATGTAGAGAGAATGGAGCGAAACAGAATGACTTCAAGAGTGTATCAGTCTGTAGTGGAAGGAAGGCGGGGTAGGGGTCGGCCTAGGAAAGGTTGGAGAGAGGGAGTAAAGGAGGTTTTGTGCGCGAGGGGCTTGGACTTCCAGCAGGTATGCATGAGCGTGTTTGATAGGAGTGAATGGAGACAAATGGTTTTTAATAGTTGACGTGCTGTTGGAGTGTGAGCAAAGTAACATTTATGAAGGGGTTCAGGGAAACCGGCAGGCCGGACTTGAGTCCTGGAGATGGGAAGTACAGTGCCTGCACTCTGAAGGAGGGGTGTTAATGTTGCAGTTTAAAAACTGTAGTGTAAAGCACCCTTCTGGCAAGACAATGTTGGAGTGAATGATGGTGAAAGTTTTTCTTTTTCGGGCCACCCTGCCTTGGTGGGAATCGGCCAGTGTGATAATAAAAAAAATAAAAATGAAAAAACTTAATGTAAGTTAGTGTAAACTTGTCTGGCATTTATTGCATATTTTATATGTTGTCTGATAATAATACTTGTGGACCTGTGTGGTAGCTGGGCGGAGGGATAACATTACGTTTTCTCTGGTCAGGCAGCAGAGAAAATGTGTATGAATCTGCTTTTGGCCCAGCAAATTCCCCACTCCGCTTCTGTTTACAATTTTCAGCATGACTTATTCATTATTTCTCCCTTCGTTTATGATGGCATCTAAAGGTAGTTGTTAGAAACTATTAAATTCAGTGAACAAGGTATGTCAATGCTAATAATATGGCTCTGGGTCATAGTGTAGGTAGCCAGTAGGTGTAGCCCGGGCGGGCTACACCTACCGGCTACCTACACTGGCTTTCTACATTAAGACTACACATATTTTAAGGTAAATAGTGAGTGTACTGTATGCGTATTTTAACTCTCTGGGATGTTTTAAATATCATATGTTAAGTATGAGATGGGGAGCCAGGGCTACCTACACCTGACTTCCTACAAATAAGTACTACTCACCTCTCGCCCTACATTAAGATTACAAATACACATACTTTAAGATAAGTAATGAATGTACTGTGTATGTATTTTACTTTTTGTGTTTTTAATGCCTAGTTCTATTACTAACTTAATATGATTTAGTGTAAACTTGTTGTCTGGCATTTATTTTTTATTTTTATTATCACACCGGCCGATTCCCACCAAGGCAGGGTGGCCCGAAAAAGAAAAACTTTCACCATCATTCACTCCATCACTGTCTTGCCAGAAGGGTGCTTTACACTACAGTTTTTAAACTGCAACATTAACACCCCTCCTTCAGAGTGCAGGCACTGTACTTCCCATCTCCAGGACTCAAGTCCGGCCTGCCGGTTTCCCTGAATCCCTTCATAAATGTTACTTTGCTCACACTCCAACAGCATTTATATGCATTTATAAATGGAAAAAATGGCATTCTGCTTTCCGGCGATGTCTGCTCTCCGGAGATAGCCTGGAACCTAATCCGCCGTATAAGTGGGGCCCTACTGTACTGTACTCCAGTGTGTCTAAAATATTGCTGGGACCTATAAATACTTTGTATATATTTCTAAACAACGGTAAATAACCAAGGCAGGTGAAAATGTTCACCTGTCAGTGTGTTTGTGACTACGTATTTAAGTACTATTTCAGGACCTAATATTAGTGTCAGAACAAACATTGGCTATGAAATCACAAGAACTACTGCAAATTGTAATTTTTTTTTTTTTATTATTATCACACTGGCCGATTCCCACCAAGGCAGGGTGGCCCGAAAAAGATAAACTTTCACCATCATTCACTCCATCACTGTCTTACAGTTTTTAAACTGCAACATTAACACCCCTCCTTCAGAGTGCAGGCACTGTACTTCCCATCTCCAGGACTCAAGTCCGGCCTGCCGGTTTCCCTGAACCTCTTCGTAAATGTTACTTTGCTCACACTCCAACAGCACGTCAACTATTAAAAACCATTTGTCTCCATTCACTCCTATCAAACATGCTCATGCATGCCTGCTGGAAGTCCAAGCCCCTCGCACACAAAACCTCCTTTACCCCCTCCCTCCAACCTTTCCTAGGCCGACCCCTACCCCGCCTTCCTTCCACTACAGACTGATACACTCTTGAAGTCATTCTGTTTCGCTCCATTCTCTCTACATGTCCGAACCACCTCAACAACCCTTCCTCAGCCCTCTGGACAGCAGTTTTGGTAATCCCGCACCTCCTCCTAACTTCCAAACTACGAATTCTCTGCATTATATTCACACCACACATTGCTCTCAGACATGACATCTCCACTGCCTCCAGCCTTCTCCTCGCTGCAGCATTCATCACCCATGCTTCACACCCATATAAGAGCGTTGGTAAAACTATACTCTCATACATTCCCCTCTTTGCCTCCAAGGACAAAGTTCTTTGTCTCCACAGACTCCTAAGTGCACCACTCACCCTTTTCCCCTCATCAATTCTATGATTCGCCTCATCTTTCATAGACCCATCCGCTGACACGTCCACTCCCAAATATCTGAATACATTCACCTCCATACTCTCTCCCTCCAATCTGATATCCAATCTTTCATCACCTAATCTTTTTGTTATCCTCATAACCTTACTCTTTCCTGTATTCACTTTTAATTTTCTTCTTTTGCACACCCTACCAAATTCATACACCAGTCTCTGCAGCTTTTCTTCAGAATCTCCCAAGAGCACAGTGTCATCAGCAAAGAGCAACTGTGACAACTCCCACTTTATGTGTGATTCTTTATCTTTTAACTCCACGCCTCTTGCCAAGACCCTCGCATTTACTTCTCTTACAACCCCATCTATAAATATATTAAACAACCACGGTGACATCACACATCCTTGTCTAAGGCCTACTTTTACTGGGAAAAAATTTCCCTCTTTCCTACATACTCTAACTTGAGCCTCACTATCCTCGTAAAAACTCTTCACTGCTTTCAGTAACCTACCTCCTACACCATACACTTGCAACATCTGCCACATTGCCCCCCTATCCACCCTGTCATATGCCTTTTCCAAATCCATAAATGCCACAAAGACCTCTTTAGCCTTATCTAAATACTGTTCACTTATATGTTTCACTGTAAACACCTGGTCCACACACCCCCTACCTTTCCTAAAGCCTCCTTGTTCATCTGCTATCCTATTCTCCGTCTTACTCTTAATTCTTTCAATTATAACTCTACCATACACTTTACCAGGTACACTCAACAGACTTATCCCCCTATAATTTTTGCACTCTCTTTTATCCCCTTTGCCTTTATACAAAGGAACTATGCATGCTCTCTGCCAATCCCTAGGTACCTTACCCTCTTCCATACATTTATTAAATAATTGCACCAACCACTCCAAAACTATATCCCCACCTGCTTTTAACATTTCTATCTTTATCCCATCAATCCCGGCTGCCTTACCCCCTTTCATTTTACCTACTGCCTCATGAACTTCCCCCACACTCACAACTGGCTCTTCCTCACTCCTACAAGATGTTATTCCTCCTTGCCCTATACACGAAATCACAACTTCCCTATCTTCATCAACATTTAACAGTTCCTCAAAATATTCCCTCCATCTTCCCAACCTCTAACTCTCCATTTAATAACTCTCCTCTTCTATTTTTAACTGACAAATCCATTTGTTCTCTAGGCTTCCTTAACTTGTTAATCTCACTCCAAAACTTTTTCTTATTTTCAACAAAATTTGTTGATAACATCTCACCCACTCTCTCATTTCCTCTCTTTTTACATTGCTTCACCACTCTCTTAACCTCTCTCTTTTTCTCCATATACTCTTCCCTCCTTGCATCACTTCTACTTTGTAAAAACTTCTCATATGCTAACTTTTTCTCCCTTACTGCTCTCTTTACATCATCATTCCACCAATCGCTCCTCTTCCCTTCCGCACCCACTTTCCTGTAACCACAAACTTCTGCTGAACACTCTAACACTACATTTTTAAACCTACCCCATACCTCTTTGACCCCATTGCCTATGCTCTCATTAGCCAATCTATCCTCCAATAGCTGTTTATATCTTACCCTAACTGCCTCCTCTTTTAGTTTATAAACCTTCACCTCTCTCTTCCCTGATGCTTCTATTCTCCTTGTACCCCATCTACCTTTTACTTTCAGTGTAGCTACAACTAGAAAGTGATCTGATATATCTGTGGCCCCTCTATAAACATGTACATCCTGAAGTCTACTCAACAGTCCATAATCCAACAAACTACTGTCATTTCACCCTACATCATATCTTGTATACTTATTTATCCTCTTTTTCTTAAAATATGTATTACCTATAACTAAACCCCTTTCTATAACAAAGTTCAATCAAAGGGCTCCCATTATCATTTACACCTGGCACCCCAAACTTACGTACCACACCCTCTCTAAAAGTTTCTCCTACTTTAGCATTCAGATCCCCTACCACAATTACTCTCTCACTTGGTTCAAAGGCTCCTATACATTCACTTAACATCTCCCAAAATCTCTCTCTCTCCTCTACATTCCTCTCTTCTCCAGGTGCATACACGCTTATTATGACCCACTTTTCACATCCAACCTTTACTTTAATCCACATAATTCTTGAATTTACACATTCATATTCTCTTTTCTCCTTCCATAACTGATCCTTCAACATTACTGCTACCCCTTCCTTTGCTCTAACTCTCTCAGATACTCCAGATTTAATCCCATTTATTTCCCCCCACCGAAACTCCCCTACCCCCTTCAGCTTTGTTTCGCTTAGGGCCAGGACATCCAACTTCTTTTCATTCATAACATCAGCAATCTGTTTCTTGTCATCCGCACTACATCCACGCACATTCAAGCATCCCAGTTTTATAAAGTTTTTCTTCTTCTCTTTTTTAGTAAATGTCTACAGGAGAAGGGGTTACTAGCCCATTGCTCCCGGCATTTTAGTCGCCTCATACAACACGCATGGCTTACGGAGGAAAGATTCTTTTCCACGTCCCCATGGACAATAGAAGAAATAAAGAAGAACAAGAGCTATTTAGAAAAAGGGGAAAAACCTAGATGTATGTATATATATATGCATGTGCGTGTCTGTGAAGTGTGACCAAAGTGTAAGTAGGAGTAGCATGATATCCCTGTTATCTAGTGTGTTTATGAGACAGAAAAAGAAACCAGCAATCCTACCATCATGCAAAACAGTTACAGGTTTCTGTTTCACAGTCATCTGGCAGGACGGTAGTACTTCCCTGGGTGGTTGCTGTCTACAAACCTACTACCTAGGTAGTAGGTTGGTAAATTGTAATTATCAGAACTTAAAAATTATACAAGTTAAAACAAAATTGAGAAAAAAGGTATATCGGCAACACTTATGCAAGTGGCAGGACTCCATGTTGTCGTCAGGTGAGCATCTAGCACCAACTTTGTGGTTTTATATCTCTGTAAGTACTGACCTTAAATTTTTTTCTTGTCTTGTTACACACAGAAAATTACCCTCTTTTTTTTCTTTTTTTTCAAAATATTTGGAGCGCTGGGCGAGAGAACGTAGATCTACATTTGGACAGTTAAGGGGTTAACACTAAATATTCACACCTAACAGTTCCCACCTCACCTCCAGAAACAGTACAGATCCACTTATCACATCCAACTGTTATTCTGATAAGATAAGAGTAAAGTGATGAGGGTATCAAACAGTTTAGATAAAGAAAAATTGGATATCACATTGGGGAGAGGGAGTATGCAAGAAGTGAATGCTTTCAGATATTTGGGAGTTGACTAACTTGTTAGCAGATTGGTCTATGAAGGATAAGGTTACCTATAGAATTGATGAAGGAAAAAAGGTGAGTGGTGCGTTGAGGTATCTGTAGAGACAAAAAATGTTATCCATGGAGGCAAAGAAGGGAATGTACAAAAGTATAGTGGTACCAACACTCTTATATGGGTGTGAAGCTTGGGTTATAAATGCTGCAGTGAGGAGGCAGCTGGAGGCAGTGGAGATGTCCTGTCTAAGGGCAATGTGTGGTGTAAATATTATACAGAGAATTCGTAGTGTTGAAATTAGGAGGTGTGGGGTTACTAAAAGTATTAATCAGAGGGCTGAAGAGGGGTTGTTCAGGTGGTTTGGTCATTTAGAGAGGATAGAACAAAGTAGAATGACTTGGAGGGCGTATAAATCTGAAAGGGAAAGGAAGGCGGGGTAGGGGTCATCCTCAAAAAGGCTGGAGGGTGGGAGTAAAGGAGGTTTTTGTGGGCGAGGGGCTTGGATTTCTGGCAAGCATGCATGAGTGTGTTAGATAGGAGTGAATGGAGACTAATGGTTTTTGGGACCTGATGAGCTGTTGGAGTGTGAGCATTGTAATATTTTGTGAAGGGATTCAGAGAAACCGTTTAGTCGGACTTGAGTCCTGGAAATGGGAAGTACAATGCCTGAACTTTAAAGGAGGGGTTTGGGATATTGGCAGTTTGGAGGGACTTCTAAACTGTTGTATCTGAGTGCCTCTGCAAAGAGTGATTATGTATGAGTGATGGTGAAGTGTTGAATGATGAAAGTATTTTTCTTTCTTTTTGGGTTTTTCTTTCTTTTTGGGTCACCCTGCCTTGGTGGGAAATAGCCGATGTGTTAAAAAAAAAAATTATACTCCCCGTTTTCTCAAGGAAAATTCCAGTATGATGGTGAGGGGCTCTTTAATGTAAGGAATTGGACATATTCTCCTCTGTCCTTGGATCAAACTTAATCACCTCCTATTCCTCCAAGTGATGTATGACTCCTATTGATTCAGCACTTCCCTCTCGATATAATAGGCCATAGGATAATAGTAATATACAGTGGACCCCCAAGTTTTGTGATTAATCCGTTCCAGAGAGTCTTCCGAAAGTCAGAATTCACGAATGTTGAAACCATTTTCCCCATAAGAAATAATGTAAATCCATTTAATCCGTTTCAGACATCCAAAAGTACTACGTATAAGCAAAAAATACATTTTATAGAGAACTATATTCCATGTCTTATTTATCTATCACAATTCATCTTTCTTCTTTCTTTCAACACACCAGCCGTATTCCACCGAGGCGGGGTGGCCCAAAAGGAAAAATGAAAGCTTCTCCTTTTACATTTAGTAATATATACAGGAGAAGGGGTTACTAACCCCCTTGCTCCCAGCATTTTAGTTGCCTCTTACAACACGCATGGCTTACGGAGGAAGAATTCTGTTCCACTTCCCCATGGAGAGAACAGGAAATAAACAAGAACAAGAACTAGTAAGAAAATAGAAGAAAACCCAGAAGGGTGTGTACATATATATATGCTTGTACATGTATGTGTAGTGTGACCTAAGTGTAAGAAGAAGTAGCAAGATGTACCTGAAATCTTGCACAATTCATGTAATATGACATAAGAAACAATATTAATAACATAGAAACATGACATATACTCTGGAATGAATAAAATATGTCATTACGTATGTGAGGAGTAAGTGGTGGTGGTGTTGTTGTTGGGTTTGTAAGGGCCACTGAGAGAAACTGTACATATTAGTGATAGTGGAGGCCACAGTATAAGCCACCAACACTATTCACACAAACATGTACGTAATTTATAAATAAGAAATATTTACACTTTATAAATAAGAGATATTTACACTTACTGTACCTTGGAGATGCTGGCATTGGTTGAGGGTGGTGGAAGATAGGCAGGGCGGTGTATGTTCATCAGTGCCCTATATACCTCAAACAACAATGGAGGAGTCAGTTTCGTGTCATCCTTTCTCTGTTGCTTAATCGCTTAACTTATTTGCTACACCGTTAATGCTACACTTTATCACTGGCTGGCGCTATAGCCTTTATCGACTCCTGCTGCTTTAGTATTGTACATATCATATAATCACTGAATCGCTGAAGAAGGCACATTCTCCCTTCTCTCTTCCTCCTCCACTTTGGTACTTTGCTACGAGTTTTTTCTTGAATTCTACTGTGTTTCACACCTTCTTTACCAAAGGGCTGGCACTAGAAGCTTCCTTTGGGTCCATGGTGGCTTATTTAGCAGTTTCAAGCACCAAAAACAATGGACTATTACGAAATGTATCGTATGAACGCCTGGAATGATGGTCACTCGCACAGAAACAGTTCTACACTGACACACTGATTGTTGTGTGGGAGCCTTTGTATATGCCTGGCCCCTCCTGGCTGCACAGATGCGTTCCATATGACGGATGAATTGCGAGGCAAATCAAGAACCATGAGGCATTATTTTGACGAAAAAAGTTGCTGAAGGTCAAAATTCATGAAGTGAGAGGCTCACGAAACTCGGGGGGTCCATTGTACCCTTGTCTTCCCTTTAGTAAGTAAGTTTATTCAGGTATACGCAAATACAGTTACAGAGATTATCATACATAGCAGCATATGTGTAGAGTACCTAGGATAATCCAAAAAAAAAGTCAAAGTGACTTATTTACATTGGGGTTCACTACTATTTCTTTAACATTACCAATGCTATACAAAGAAAAGCTAATGCTTCCACATGAATATAATTCTCACACAAAAAAGTTTACATTTTTCTCCTCCCTAGATATCACACTGGGGAGCTGTTGAATGGGCACATGATTTGGACAAGTATGACCACCAGTCGAGATTTTCAGCTGCTTTGCTTTTCATCCACCTTAATACTTGGCAAGCTTCTTCGAAGCAGAAAGCAAAACCATAAAATGTATGTATTGTATCAACAGTATGTTGAATGTCATTTTAGAGCACTGTTTAAATATGTAAAAATATACAAAATAATGTCAAAATTTTTAATTTATGCATTTTTATGGGTGTACGTGCATGTTTTCTTTTATAGGATTATTTCTTCAAATAGCTTCCTTTCTATAGCCATTGTATAGAGCCTATATTTGGTGTACAATAATTTTGGTAAGTGTGACCCAGGGGCAGTCAGTATGTAGTTTAAAAAAAAAACAGATATGATTAAAAAATACTATTTTTTTATTTAACACACCAGCCATCTTCCATGGAGGTCAGGTGACCCGAAAAAGAAGAAACACTTTCATAATCACTGTTTTGCCAGAGGTATGCTGATACTACAGTTCAAAACCGTGCAGGCACTGTACTTTCCGCCTCTAGGACTCAAGTCTGGCTAACAGGTTTCCCTGAATCCCTTCATAAATGTTACCTTGCTCACACTCCAGCAGCACATCGTCATAAAAAGCATTTACCTCCACTCTTAACCCTTTCAGGGTTCAGAGGCCAAATTGCAAAGTGTGCACCAGTGTCCAAGAATTTTCAAAAAATAATTTTGTTATTTTTCTTATGAATTGGTAGAGAATCTTTTTCTGAAGGTAATAAAAAAAAAAGTATGAAATTTGATGGAAAATTGACGAAATTATGCTCTTGTGAATTTTGATGTGTCAGCGATATTTACGCATCGGTGATTTTGCCGACTTTGACTCCCATTGTAGGCCAGTTACATCATTCCAGTCTACCAAATTCTTAGCTATTTCACTAGTGTTACTTCTATTCTATCGATTGAGCACAAGAATTTGCCAAGTCAACTGTTTCAACTACAAAATAAAGTGATCGGAAATTGGTAATTTGGCCAATTTAACACAAAGTTCAAAGTACTCCAGTTTCAAAATAGGGTCCAGAATAAACAATGCAGGTATTCCTGGCACTAAAGTAACATTTCCTCTGTTCATTAGTTACGTTTTCAGGCTTTACTAATGAATTCCATTTTGATTTTTTTATTCACATAATGAATTCTTATTCAAACCAAAAAATAGGAGATTTACTGTTAAACAATGTTGTAATAATTGTATAAATAATATCACCACATTTGTGAATGTATATTAGACCCACCAGCTGGCGTGTATTAGATGAGTGAGGTCATTTGTTTACTCTTGAACATCGGCAAAAATTTAACATTTCTGCTACTTTGAGCTCAGTTTCAAGCCATTTCCAGTACTAAAATCATCTCTATTTCTGTAATATATCTTCCATTCTATCAAATGAGACCAAGAAATCACAAATACAACTATAAAAAGTATATGAAAAAACACTCCAAAGTTGCTGTTTTAATCGAAAATTACGGTCTCAGTTTTTTTCTCTCATGCACTATGTGCTGCAGGATTTGTTTTATGTGGTGCACACATACCACATAGATGCATTCTCTCATATCTAGGCCAAAATTTACCGCTCACAGCTTATCAGAGTGAGCTGAGCTCATGACGTAGATCTATGGTTTGAACCCTTAATGTAAAGCCGTAGATTATGGCACGGACCCTCAAAGGGTTAATACACTCACGCTTGTTGGATGTCCAAGTCTTTCACACACAAAACCTCCTTTACCCCCTCCTTCCAACCTTTCCTAGGGTGACCTTTACCATGCCTTCTCTCCACTACAGACTTACACACCCTCAAAGTCATCGTATTTTGTTCCATCCTCTTTAAATAACCAAACTACCTAAACAACCCCTCTTCTGCTCTTGAGATAATACTTTTAGTAACTCTGCACCTCCTAGTCTCCAAGCTATGATTCTTTGCATAATATTCACATCACACATTGCCCTCAGACACAACTTCTCCACTGCCTACAGCCTCCTTGCTGCAACATTCACCACCCATGCTTTACACCCATATAAGAGTGTTAGTACAGGTCCGCCATTGCAAATCTGGCAGTCAGACATCCGGTTCCATCAGTTATTTGGCACTAATTTTGGCTAGCATAATTTCCAGTTTCCTTTTCTCCATTTATTGTTATAACCTGCTTACTTTTATCCCTAGCTGTGGTTCCAACGAATAAAAGAAATGCTTCTCGTTGTGTAAAGCACATACACAGTACAATGTCCATAAAAGATAAAGTGGCTTTGAAGCCACTGTCGGTCTTCATGAGCTCAGTCTTGTGATGCAGGGGAATATGCTGTATTATTACGCTAATATCAACACTACGGCTTTATTTGCCTATCACACTTGATTTAATATAACATAATAAACAATATAAATAACATAAAAACATGTTAAATACTCAAGAATGAATAATATTTGGCATAATACCGAGCAGTTCGACAGAGGTATGAAGAGGATATGGGATACAAGTACCATCTTCCTATCCCTGTCTTGGGGGCTTATTAGAGAAAATGGAGTATAGCACAGGGCTAAATGTGATATACACATGTAATGCACCATAAAACTGAAACAAAAAAGCTATTTTCTCTACATAGATTATCATACATAGCAGGATATTTGTAGAGAACCTAGGATAACCCAAAAAAAAGTCAAAGTGACTTATTTCAAGTACCTGGCTTGGGCTTGCCATATATGATTTAAGAACATAAGAATGGAGGAACACTGCAGAAGGTCTACTGGCCCATACAAGGCACGTCCTTATCAAAATGACCTCTACCCAAAGCTACCCAAGAATTTACTCCCGTACCCAATGATGCAAATCAAACCCAGATCCTCCCACTCACATATTTGTTCAATCTCTTTTTAAAGCTGCCCAAAGTCCTAGCCTCAATCACCCTGCTAGGAAGATTGTTCCATGCCTCCACAACTCTGTTAGAAAACCAGTACTTACCTATGTCCTTTCTAAATCTAAATTTATCCAACTTAAATCCATTATTCCTGGTTCTTACCTGGTTCGACACCCTCAGTACTTTATTAATATCTCCTTTGTTTATGCCTGTCATCCACTTATACACTTGAGTGATATCTTCCTTCATTCTATGTCTCTCCAGTGAGTGGAAATATAAGGCTTTAAGTATGTCTTCATATGAGAGATTCCTTACACAGTAAAGCATTTTAGTCATTCCTCTCTGTTTTCCAATGAGTCTATATCCATCCTGTAGTAAGGAGACCAAAACTGAGCAGCATAATCTAAATGAGGCCTCACTAGTGATGTATAGACCTGTTAAATAACTTTTGGACTTCTGTTACTTATACTTCTTGAGATAAATCCAAGTAATCTGTTAGCCTTGTTGCACACACTTAGGCACTACTGTCTTCGCTTTAAATTTCTGCTCACCATGACTCCCAAGTCTTTTTCACATTCTGTATGATCAAGCTCTACTTCACCTAGTTTATACCTTCAAGGGTTATTTTCATTACCAAGGACTAGTACCTTACACTTTTGAGGCTTTTGAGGCTTTTGAGGCTGTTGATCACAACAAAGAATTTGATATTGTTTTAGATTTTAGTAAGGCTTTTGATAGAGTACCACACCAAAGACTGTTAAAGAAAGTGGCAGCTCATGGCATTGGGGGAAAAGTGCTGCCATGGATAGAGTCATGGCTCACAGACAGGAAGCAGAGAATGTCCATAAATGGGGTTAAATCCAAGTGGGGATATGTAACAAGTGGCATTCCACAGGGATCAGTCTTAGGCCCGTTGTTGTTTATAATATATATCAATGATCTTGATGAGGCAATTACTAGTGTAACGAGCAAATTCGCCAATGACACAAAGATAAGTAGGATAATTGATTCAAACGTAGATATCAGGGAACTTCAGGAGGATTTAGACAAACTCAATAACTGGTCAGAAAAGTGGCAGATGCAGTTCAATGTAGATAAATGCAAGATTCTGAGGCTTGGGAGTGTCCACAACCCTAGTACTTATAAGTTAAATAATGCAGAACTTAGCCATACAGATTGCGAAAAGGACTTGGGGGTTATGATAAGCAGTAATCTTAAACCAAGACAGCAATGCCTAAGTGTATGTAATAAGGCAAACAGATTACTGGGATTTATATCAAGAAGTGTAGCAACAGAAGTTCAGCAGTTATTTTATATTTTTTTTTATTATCACACTGGCCGATTCCCACCAAGGCAGGGTGGCCCGAAAAAGAAAAACTTTCACCATCATTCACTCCATCACTGTCTTGCCAGAAGGGTGCTTTACACTACAGTTTTTAAACTGCAACATTAACACCCCTCCTTCAGAGTGCAGGCACTGTACTTCCCATCTCCAGGACTCAAGTCCGGCCTGCCGGTTTCCCTGAACCCCTTCATAAATGTTACTTTTCAGCAGTTATATTACAGCTTTATACATTATTAGTAAGGCCTCGCCTAGATTATGCAGCTCAGTTCTGGTCTCCATATTACAGGATAGACAAATTTGTTAGAAAACATTCAGCCTAAAATGGCTAAATTAATACATAGCATTAGAAATCTTCCTTATGAAAAAAGAATGAAGACCCTTAAATTACATTCACTTGTTAGATGAAGAATGAGGGGAGACATGATCGAAATGTACAAGTGGAAGGGTATTAATAAAGGGGATATAAATAAGGTCTTGAGGATCTCTCTCCAAGAGAGAACCTGCAGTAATGGATTCAAATTAGACAAGTTTAGATTTAGAAAGGATATAGGAAAGTATTGGTTTGGAAATAGGGTAGTTGATGAGTGGAACAGTCTACCTAGTTGGGTTATTGAGGCTAAAACCTTGGGTAGTTTCAATTTTTTTTTTTTTTCAACAAGTCGGCTGTCTCCCACCGAGGCAGGGTGACCCAAAAAGAAAGAAAAAATCCCCAAAAAGAAAATACTTTCATCATCATTCAACACTTTCACCTCACTCACACATAATCACTGTTTTTACAGAGGTGCCCAGAATACAACAGTTTAGAAGTATATACGTAAAAAAATACACAATATATCCCTCCAAACTGCCAATATCTCAAACTCCTCCTTTAGAGTGCAGGCATTGTACTTCCCATTTCCAGGACTCAAATCTGGTTATATAAAATAACCGGTTTCCCTGAATCCCTTCATTAAATATTACCCTGCTCACACTCCAACAGCTCGTCAGGTCCCAAATACCATTTGTCTCCATTCACTCCTATCGAACACGCTCATGCATGCCTGCTGGAAGTCCAAGCCCGTTGCCCACAAAACCTCCCTTACCCCTTCCTTCCAACCTTTTCGAGGACGACCCCTACCTCGCCTTCTTTCCCCTACAGATTTATACGCTCTCCACATCATTCTACTTTGATCCATTCTCTCTAAATGATCAAACCACCTCAACAACCCCTGTTCAGCCCTCTGACTAATACTTTTATTAACTCCACACCTTCTCCTAATTTCCACACTCCGAATTTTCTGCATAATATTTACACCACGCATTGCCCTTAGACAGGACATCTCCACTGCCTCCTCGCTGCTGCATTCACAACTTATTCCTCTATAATTTTTACAGTCTCTTTTGTCCCCCTTCCTAAATAACAAAAAAAGGCACAATACCATGACTGGAACGATACACAAATAACCTGCACATAAAAGAGAGAAGCTTATGACGACGTTTCGGTCTGACTTGGACCATTTACAAAGTCACACTAACCAGAAGTGAAGCAGGACGACTATATATAGGCAGGAAGAGGTGGTGGTAGTAGTAGTAGTAGTAGTATTAGTAGTAGTAGAGGTAGTAGTAGTGGTGGTAGTGGGGAATAAGGAGGAGGAGCCAGTCAAATACAAAGAAAGGGGAGCACTGCAAGGGAGCTAGGTGCCCACAGAGGGAGAGCAAGCGCAGAGGTGGGTGAAAGGGGGAGTGGTGAAATAAAGAAAGGAGGAACAGAAACACGAGACAGAAGAAAGAAAGACAACCTGACTCCTCATTTTTTCTTTTTCTTTTTCTTCTTCTCCCTCTTCCCCTTTCCTCTTTCCTTTTTCTCCTCTGTGTTGTCTGTCTTTCTTCTGTCTCGTGTTTCTGTTCCTTCTTTATTTCACCACTTCCCCTTTCACCCACCTCTGTGCGCTTGCTCTCCCTCTGTGGGCACCTAGCTCCCTTGCAGTGCTCCCCTTTCTTTGTATTTGACTGGCTCCTCCTCCTTATTCCCTAACTACTACTATTACTACTACTATTACTACTATTACTACTACTATTACTACTACTATTACTACTACTATTACTACTACTACTATTACTACTACTATTACTACTACTATTACTACTACTATTACTACTACTATTACTACTACTACTATTACTACTACTGTTACTACTACTACTATTACTACTACTGTTACTACTACTATTACTACTATTACTACTACTACTACTACTACAACTACTACTACTATTACTACTACTACTACTATTACTACTACTACTATTACTACTACTATTACTACTACTATTACTACTACTGTTACTACTACTACTATTACTACTACTGTTACTACTACTATTACTACTATTACTACTACTACTACTACTACTACTACTACTATTACTACTACTACTACTATTACTACTACTATTACTACTACTATTACTACTACTACTACTATTACTACTACTATTACTACTACTACTACTATTACTATTACTACTACTATTACTACTATTACTACTACTACTATTACTATTACTACTACTATTACTACTACTACTATTACTACTACTATTACTACTATTACTACTACTACTACTATTATTACTACTACTATTACTACTACTATTACTACTACTATTACTACTACTACTACTATTACTACTAGTACTACTACTATTACTACTACTACAACAACTACTACTACTACTGCTATTACTACTACTACTACTACTATTATTACTACTACCATTACTACTACTACTACTACTACTACTATTACTACTACTATTACTACTGCTACTATTACTACTATTACTATTACTACTATACTATTACTACTACTATTACTATTACTACTACTACTACTACTACTATTACTACTATTACTACTACTACTACTACTACTACAACAACAACAAGACTGCCAGAGGTCTGTGGATATGATTGATTCCCATAATTTATATTTTTTCTTTATTATGGCTGAGTTTATCAACCAGGTATACGCATCTGTTGGTTCATCAATAACTAGTGTTTAAAGTCAGCGAGTCAGCATACAGTGTTGTCATCAACAGAGAGTACTGATTTAAGATGCTGAGAAACATTAAGCAAGTCATAGTAGAGGAGAAAGAGAGGGTCCAGGATACTTTCTTAGAGGACATGTAATTTGACTGGTTGGGGATGGTGGTGTTGAGTGGGCAATGGAAAATAATGAGATGTTCAATGGTGACACATTCCAACTGCTTAGACATAGGAAGAATGAATTCAAAAGGAACACTGTAAACAAAAGTCAAAAGAATTATCTAATAGAATGGAAGAAATGTGTAAAAGACTTGAGTAATAATGTCAGTTGTCTTTCTTTCAAATAACACAGTGGCCTGGAAAATGACTCTGGATAATGAAAGCTTACAAACCAAAGGAAATAGTGCCAGTGGTGACACTATTGAATTTCTTGTGATCTTTTCACTTAAGAGTATTTTTAGTGCTGGCTGCCCTGTTCAGGGCAAGAGAGAGATCAGAGTTGGAGCAGATACACAGATCATTTATGGCCAGCATAGAGCCAATAAGGTATTTAAATTACAGGAATACCTCAGTCCTAAATATGTACTCGCTGGAGCAGAGAGAGAGAGAGATAGATACATGATAATTTGTATTTGAAGATGTGCTGTTAATGACTACATGCTGTCACATAGGACTTTTCAATAGATGTGTGACTATCGTCTGAGTCCACAAGCCATGATGACCTGGAGGCAGGAGACCTCCACTTTCTTATTGTGAGGGCATCATATTTGAGGACTTTGCTGCTGTGTTCAGTACCAGCATCAAAAGATATCAGCGACTACTGTCCTCTCTCTCCACTTACAGGCCAATATTTCATCAGCAGAACAGTAGTTCATTATCTTCTCTTCACCTTGGGGATATTCACATCCTTGGAATCCTGTAGGAATGGGTTACCAATTCTGTTTTTCCTTTGATGTACCTACATATCTTCACTTGTACTTAAGCTGCAGGTATGTAACAAGGATGATATTTGTGAAGAAGTTAACATAGACCTCTGATTTGTTTGATTGTTGCAGGGCTTTTGTTTGAGCAGTGGTAATTCTAGAAGTGATATTCATCTTGTCTCCTTCAGCTGAGAACCTGACTCCTTGTGCAGCAAAGTTGAGTGTCCCTTTGGCACCTGCTCTGCAGGAAATACACTGTTAGCAGGGAATCCTTTCCATAGAATATTTCAGCCATAAGAACATAAGAAAGAAGGAACACTGCAGCAGGCCTACTGACCCATGCGGAGCAGGCCCATCTCCCCCCCTTCCCCGGTTTAGCTCAATGACCCACCTAGTCTGGTCACCTCCACTCAAGGAAGGAGCACCACACCAGACCCAGCAGCACAAGCTAGTCAGGTCCAACTCACACCCACTCATGTATTTATCTAACCTATTTTTAAAACTACACAACGTTTTAGTCTCAATAACTGTACTTGGGAGTTTGTTCCACTCATCCACAACTCTATTACCAAACCAGTGCTTTCCTATATCCTTCCTGAATCTGAATTTTTTCAACTTGAAACCATTGCTGTGAGTCCTGTCTTGGCTGGAAGTTTTCAGCACACTATTTACATCCCCTTTATTTATTCCTGTTTTCCATTTATACACCTTGATCATATCCCCTCTAATTCTATGCTTTTCGAGAGAGTGCATATTCAGGGCCTCAGTCTATACTCATAGGGAAGATTTCTGATACATGGGATCATCTTTGTCATCCTCCTCTGTACGTTTTCCAGAGCATTTATATCCATTCTGTAATACGGTGACCAGAACTGAGCAGCATAGTCTAAATGAGACCTAACCAAGGATATATAGAGTTGAAGAACAACCTGAGGACTTCTATTATTTATACTTCTAGATATGAAGCCAAGAATTCTGTTAGCTTTATTGTGAACACTAATGCACTGTTGTCTTGGTTTTAGATTACTTCTAACCAGAACTCCTAAATCCTTTTTGCAAACAGTAGTATTAAGATCTATGCATGGATGAGTTTCATCAAGTACTGTATACAGGATTGAGCAAATACATGGGTTTAGAGGGCAAATGGACAATATGAGCTCATGCTTGGAGAGAGAGAGACAGGTTACATGTGAGGCCTTAATAATTGTGAGACTTAGTTTAGATGAAGTCAGGTATTGGTGAGAGTAGATAAGTAAGACATGTGCAGCAGTTGAGTATCTTTATTCCAAAACATTTTGCCTACACAATAGGCTTCTTCAGTCAAATATAGAGAAGGCAGTAGAGATGTACAGACAATGTAATCAGTCCATCACCCTCAAAGATGTAGTTATGAGGTGAGAGTAGACAGACTGGTTTGTTCAGCATCTTCACATTTGGCAGTAACATTTGCAAACATTTATTCAGAACACCTTGAGAAAGACTGTTTCAAAGATATCCCATGACATGTCATTTGGCTAGATATGTGAATATTGTCATTGTTTCATAGTATTTCAACATTACTCATTTAACATAGCTGAGCATTCCATACAGTTCACACTAGGAGAGATACAGCTCTTTACCCTTTTTGGATGTTGTTATGGATGGAGATACCCTTAAAAGCAAGTCTATAGAAAACCCATGAATTAAAATGGCCTTATACTGTACAGTATTTCTCCCACCATGACCTAAGAACCAATCAGAGAGTTATTATGAATTTGTCCTTCAGAATATACTGGACCCCCGCCTTACGATATTAATCCATTCCTGAGAGCTCATCGTAAGCCAAAATTATCGATAGCCGAATTAATTTTTCCCATAAGAAATAATGGAAATCAAATTAATCCGTTCCTGACACCCCAGAGTATGAAAATTTTTTTTTTTTTACCACATGAAATATTAATTTTAATAAACACAAACTGAAGAAGAGATGTACAATTACATGACACTTACCTTTATTGAAGATCTGGTGATGATTGATGGGATGGGAGGAGGGGAGAGTGTGGAAGTTGTTGTTTAGAAGGGGAATCCCCTTCCATTAGGACTTGAGGTAGCAAGTCCTTTGCCAGGGTTACTTCCCTTCTTCTTTTAACCCTTTCAGGGTCCAAGGCCAAAATCTGAAGTGGTGCCCCAGTGTCCAAGAATTTAAAAAAAAAAAAAATTAGTTATTTTTTCTTATGAAATGCTTGAGAATCCTTTTGTGAAGGTAATAAAACAAAAAGTACGAAATTTGATGGAAAATTAATGAAATTATGCTCGCGAATTTTGATGTGTCAGCGATATTTATGCATCGGTGATTTTGCCGACTTTGACTCCCATTTTAGGCCAATTACATTATTCCAGTCGACCAAATTCTTAGCTATTTCACTAGTGTTACTTCTATTCTTTCGACTGAGCACAAGAAATCGCCAAGTCAACTGTTTCAATTACAAAATAAAGTGATCGGAAGTTGGTAATTTGGCCAATTTAACACAAAGTTCAAAATATTCCAGTTTAAAAATAGCTTCCAGAATAAACAATGTAGGTATTCCTGGAACTAAACTAACATGTCCTCTGTTCATTAGTTACGTTTTGAGGCTTTACAAATAGATTCCATTTTGATTTTTTATTCACATAGTGAATTTTTATTCACACCAAAAAATAGAAGATTTACTGTTATGCAATATTGTAATAATTGTATAAATGTCATCACCACATTTGTGAATGTATATTAGACCCACCAGCTGGCGTGTATTAGACGTATGAGGTCGTTAGTTTACTTTTGAACATCAGCAAAAATTTAACATTTCCGCTAATTTGAGCTCAGTTTCAAGCCATTTCCCGTGCTAAAACCAATCAAAATCACCTCTATTTCTGTAATATGTCTTCCATTCTATCAAATGAAACCAAGAAATCGCAAATACAACTCTAAAAAACATACAAAAAAACACTGCAAAGTTGCTGTTTTAATCGAAAATCATGGTCTCTGTTTTTTTTCTCATTATACACAGTGTGCTGCAGGATTTGTTTTATGTGGTGCACACATACCACATAGATGTATTCTCTCATATCTAGGCCCAAATGTACCACTCACAGTTTATCAGAGTGAGCTGAGCTCATGACGTAGATCTACGGTTTGGACCCTGAACGTAAAGCCGTAGATCTACGGGACAGACCCTGAAAGGGTTAATGCCACTAGGACCAGCTCGAGAGTCACTGGACCTCTGTCGCACAACAGATCTGTCCATAGAGCTCTGTACCTCCTGTTCCTTTGACTTTCCTAAAATGGGTTTTAACATTGTCATTGTACAGGTTGCCAACACGGCCTGCAGTAGCTGTGTCAGGGTGATTTTCATCAGTTCAACCCATTTTGCACACATTTCCTTAATTTCTTTTTTCAATTCCATACTAATTCTCGCCCTTTTTACCACAAGGATGGCACTAGAAGCTTTCTTGGGGTCCATGGTGACTTATTTTGTTGTTACAAGCCCTAAAAACACTGGGATAATGTGAAATGTACCGAATGTATGCGTAGATGCAACCTCACTGGCGCTGAGGCCACACGTGGAACGCGTCCCAGACGAATCACGTAAAGTGAGTTTTTTATCGTGAGGTGAAGCAAAATTTTTGCGTTCAAATGCTTCGTATGGTGGATTTAACGTAACGCGATGCATTCATAAGGTGGGGATCCACTGTACTCCTATTTTGCAGTGATGAATATCTTTTAAAATAGAATATAGTTCCCAACACACATCTACTGCCATAAACACAAAGCTTTCCTTGTACACATCACACCCAAAGAGGATACTAATATTGACAAACTGGTACTTTCCACTAGGCAGACTACCATCACCATCATCCCGATTCTCCAAAAGCCAACATGGATGTAGCAGTTGTTACTAACAAAACTCTTAAGAGATATCACTAAAAACCCTAAATCCAGGACTACTTGTACAGTAGGAGTACATAGCATATTATGTGGGGGATGCAATAAATTTTGTGTGAGAGTGGCCGTGACCTTCAGACATGCCTTTAGGAGTATAAATGTACCTGCAGGAGGGATAAAACCAACAATGCATGCATAGTCCATCACAGCCTCCCTTGCATCTTGGACTGAGAAATATCACAACTGTTACATCATGAGAATGACAGGTCTAGATGCAGAATTTTGGTAGTAGCAGTGATCCACTTTGTCAATACCCTTAAGCAAAGCAGTGAAATGTACATGTTGGCTGGACCTATTGTCCACATTGTCCAAAAATGTAAAATGAATTTGTCATCTTGCCACCACTCCTTACTCTCACTAATACCTGACCTCATCTAGAATTGATCTTGCAATTTTGTGACCTCACATGTGGCCTGTCTTTCTCCAAAGGTGACCTCATGGTGCTTATTTGCCTTATACAGTAGTGTATTTGCTCACTCCTGTATACCTGACAAAGCCCACCCTTGGTTGAAATGTTGTACTGAAAGAATTCTCAGCTTCTTGTGTCTATTTCCAATTGTTAGCTTTTGCCATTGTCTACCAACTTGCTCTGCAAAGAAAACTTGAATTCTCATTTGCATAGCTTTGTCTTGATGTATTGACATAACATTATCAATTGACTGCAATGGGCTGCATGCAACTTTTTTGAATATTTTCATTGTGGTCAAACAAAGGTCTGACTTCGAAGAAGTCACTCTGGTGCTTTCATTTATGTGCAAGAGACTTTGAAAGGGTGAGGGGGGTCCTTGGATTTTAGTCAATCTGCCCAAACATTGTCGACGCTTCAAGGTTACCCAGCATTGACGGGGAGCTGCGTTTGCAGGTGTCAGCAGAAGAAGAGGGGTAGGGTGTAAGAAACTGTTTGGGTTTAAGTAGTGTGGGGGCCTGTGAGAGTTGTACTAATTTGTTTATGGAGGAACACTAGACCTGTAGGGGTCATAAACACTTAACAGCTCCTCAGAATATTCCCTCCAGCTTCCCAGTACTTCCACCTTCCCATCTACCATTTCCCCTTGTTTGTTTTTAACTGCCAGGTTCATTTGTTCCCTAGGCTTTCTCAAATTGTTAATTGCTTTAAAGCTTTTTCTTTATTGTCATCAAAATTTGTTGGTAAAATCTTGCCCATTTTCTAATTGGCTCTTCTCATTTTGCATGCCCTCACCACTTTTAACCTCTTTCTACCTATGTACAGTGGACCCTCGCATAACGATATTAATCCGTTCCTGAGAGTTCAATGTTAGGCGAAATTATCGTTAGCCGAATTAATTTTCCCCATAAGAAATAATGGAAATCAAATTAATCCGTTCCTGACACCCCAAAGTATGAAAATTTTTTTTTTTACCACATGAAATATTAATTTTAATACACACAAACTGAAGAAGAGATGTACAATTACATGACACTTACCTTTATTGAAGATCTGGTGATGATGGGATGGGAGGAGGGGAGAGTGTGGATGGTCTTAGTGTTTAGAAGGGGAATCCCTTTCCATTAGGACTTGAGGTAGCAAGTCCTTTTCCGGGGTAACTTCCCTTCTTCTTTTATTGCCACTAGGACCAGCTTGAGAGTCACTGGACCTCTGTCGCACAACATATCTGTCCATAGAGGCCTGTACCTCCAGTTCCTTTATGACATTCCTAAAGTGTTTCACAACATTATCAGTGTAATAGTCACCAGCACGGCTTGCAATAGCTGTGTGAGGGTGATTTTCATCAAAAAAGGTTTGCACTTTAAGCCACATTGCACACATTTCCTTAATCTTTGAAGTAGGCAACTTCCTCAATTTCTCTATCCCCTCCTCTGGAGCAGTTTCCTCAGGTCTGGCCTCTTGCTGTTGAAGATGATCTAGCAGCTCATCAGTGGTTAGTTCTTCATTGTCCTCCTCCACCAACTCTTCCACATCCTCCCCACTAACCTCCAACACCAAGGACTTCCCCAATGCCACAATGGATTCCTCAACTGGCATATGCTTCTCAGGGTTAGCCTCAAATCCTTCAAAATCCCTATTGTCTACACATTCTGGCCACAGTTTCTTCCAAGCAGAGTTCAAGGTCCTCTTAGTCACTTCCTCCCAAGCCTTACCTATAATGTTTACACAATTGAGGATGCTAAAGTGATCTCTCCAAAACTCTCTTAGAGTCAATTGAGTTTCTGAGGTCACTACAAAGCACCTTTCAAACATAGCTTTTGTGTAGAGTTTTTTGAAGTTTGCAATAACCTGCTGGTCCATGGGCTGCAGAAGTGGAGTGGTATTAGGAGGCAAAAACTTGACCTTAATGAAGCTCATGTCTGCAGAAAGTCTCTCTGCCACGTCTGAAGGATGACCAGGAGCATTGTCTAATACCAGGAGGCACTTAAGGTCCAATTTCTTTTCAGTTAGGTAATTTTTCACAGTGGGGGCAAATGCATGGTGTAACCAGTCATAGAAAAAGTCCCTAGTGACCCATGCCTTACTGTTTGCCCTCCACAGCACACACAAATTAGCCTTGAGGATATTCTTTTGTCAGAACACTCTGGGAGTTTCAGAGTGATACGCCAATAAAGGCTTCCCTTTGCAATCACCACTAGCATTGGCACACATCAACAGAGTAAGCCTGTCTTTCATAGGCTTATGTCCTGGGAGTGCCTTTTCCTCCTGAGTAATGTAGGTCCTGCTTGGCATTTTCTTCCAAAACACTTGTTCAGGTTTCAAGTCCTCAGCCTCTATGTACTCCTTGAATTCATGCACATATTTTTCAGCTGCTTTTTGGTCCAAACTGGCAGGCTCACCATGCCTTATCACACTATGTATGCCACTACGATTCTTAAATCTCTCAAACTAACCTTTGCTGGCCTTAAATTCACTCACATCACCACTAGTTGCAGGCATTTTTCTAATTAAATCCTCATGCAACTTCCTAGCCTTTTCACATATGATCGCTTGAGAGATGCTATCTCCTGCTATCTGTTTTTCATTTATCAACACCAATAACAGTTACTCAACATCTTCTGTCACTTGCGATCTCTGTTTCGAAAACAAAGTTGCACCTTTGGCAAGAACAGCTTCCTTGATTTCTATTTTCTTGGCCACAATAGTAGCGATGGTTGATTGGGGTTTTGTGTACAACCTGGCCAGCTCGGAGACACTCGCTCCACTTTCATACTTAGCAATGATCTCTTTCTTCATATCCATAGTAATTCTCACCCTTTTTCCTGTAGGGTTGGCACTAGAAGCTTTCTTGGGGCCCATGGTCACTTATTTTGCAGGTGAAATCACTAAAAACGCTGTGGTAATTTGAAATGTTCCAATTGTATGCTTGGATGTGACCGCGGTGGCTGGCTTGTAAACACTACCACCCATGGAACAAGTGAGGCTGGCTCAGGCCGCACGTGGACGCGTCTCGAACGCATCGCGTTGAGCGAGTTTTTTAGCGCTAGGCGAGGCAAAATTTTTGTGTTAAAATATATCGCTAGGCGGATTTAACGTTATGCGATGCGTTCGTTAGGTGAGGGTCCACTGTATTTCCCTTCTGTATATCACTACATTGTTAAAGGATCATAACTTTTTTCTTTGTGTTCTACTTCGTTGCACCAATCACTCATTTTCCCCCATCTGCACCTCGCCACCTATACCCATAAATTTCTGCACACTATCACTGCCTTCTGAAATTTACCCTCTTACCTCTTCAACCTTATAAAGTGAGTTCTTTTTAGTCTGCGTTTCTCATAATAGTTGCCTACATCTTACCTTAACTATCTTGTTTAATTCATTAACTTTTCCACTCTTAATTGCCTGATGACTTTCCCCTTGTACCCCATCTACCTCTTGTTCCCACTGTAGCTTCTTTTAAATAATGATATATTCTTCAACCCTCTAAAAACATGCACATCTAGATATCTACCCATCATCCTTTTACCTTCTAAAGCAGTCTAGTAAACTCTCATTTTGCCCTATATCTTATTAAATCTACATTATCATTTACCCTTGGCACTCCAAACTTTCCTATGCCTTATATAAAAGTTTCTTGAACTTTAGGATTTAGGTCCTCTACAGTTATTTTCACTTGGTTCAAAACTCTTCAAACATTCACTTCTCCCATAAGGTATCCTCTACACACATCTTTCTCCGAATGCATGAGCACTTAGTATAACCCAACCTTATTCTAATTCACATAATTCTTGAATTTAAACACTTACTCTCGATACTGCTGCTTCTTTAGTTCCCTTGGATACACCCAGTTTAACCCTTTTGTTTCAATTTGTGCTAGGAGAGGAAGCTTTTTTCTCATACATAGCATTAACAATCAAGTCTTCTCATTTGTACGACACCCATGCATTCAGGCAACCCAGTTTCAGACTTTCTATTTTAGTAAATCAGGGTTCTTTTTTAGTAAATACAGAAAGGGTTATTGGCCCCTTGCTCCTGGTATTTTAGTTGCTTATGGAGGAAAAATTCTCACCCATTTCCCAGTAGAACTATTAAGAAAATTAGAAGGGAACTCTGTGTATGTATTCTGTATGTGTAGTATGTCCTGGATGTTAGTAGCAGTAAGATGTATAGTTGTCATGTTAGGTGTTTATATGACAGGAAAGAGACTAGCAATTTACCAGAGTACAAAACAATTTACTAGTTCCAGTTTCACAATTGGGTACATATATCTTTTGTAGTAAACTTGCTAGTGTTGGGTTAGATAATGCAGTACAGATATGGAAGTATAAATGTTTTCAAATACAGTGGTACCTTGGGATACGAACTTAATTCGTTCCAGAAGGCTGTTCGAGTGCAGATGCCAAACGAATTTGTTCCCATAAGGAATAATGTAAATTAGATTAATCCGTTTCAGACCCCGAAAAATACACTTACAAAAGCACTTATATAAATACACTTACATAATTGTTTGAGTTTTGAGCTGTTTGTATCCCGAGGTACCACTGTATTTGCAAGCGGACTTATCGGCAGATGGCTCTATGAAAGATAAAGTGAACCATAGAAATGACTAGGGTGGATGGTGCATTGAAGCATCTGTAGAGACAAAAAACTTTATCCATGGAGGCAAAAGGGGGGAATGTACCAGAGCATAGTGGTACCAAGCTGTGGAAAACTGCTGTTGTTCTGCCTTTTCATGAATCAGGTACTTCAAGCAATGATGCCTCACACTATCACCTCATTGCACTTAGCACTACAGTTTACAAGTTGATGGAATGTCTAGTAAATAGATGTTTGGTGTGATATTTAGAGACACAGTAGTCTCTCCACTAGTCAGTTTGTCTTTTGTAAGGGCTGCTCTGCTATTGATCCCTTACTTTGCTTAGATAGCTATGTTCATAATGCCTTTGCTAGTAACCATTGTTACAGCAGCCTTTTTTGACCTTGAAAAGCATATGACACTACTTGGAGGTATAACTTCTTGGCCTGAATTCATTTCTTAGGCCTCTGTGGCAAATCTGCCACTTTTCCTTAAAAGCTTCTTGTCTGAGAGACATTTCCATGTTCGGGTTAATAATTTGCTTTCCCTGGACTTTGTCCAAACTGAAGGTGTCCCTCAGGGATGTACTTAGTGCCACTCTTTTTCTACTAGCAATAAATGATCTGACCTCTGTTCTCTCATCTAATATTTGGTCATCACTGTCGAAGACTTTACTATAGCTTGTGCAGGCACTGACTGTCGTCTGTTGGCAGCCTCACTCCACAATGCTATCAAGTGTTTCCCATTGAGCCACTATGCACGAGTTTAAATTTTTTGGTGCTAAAATGCTCTAAATTACTTTCACCAGACGTTCTGGTTTCTCTGATACTCTATTGTACCTGTATGGATCCTGTAAGTGATATAGTTGAATATCTCGGCCTTCTATTTGATCGCAGGTTGTCCTGGAAACCTCACGTTACCTCCCAGAAGGCAACTTGCCATAGTTGGCTGAACCTCCTTAAAACCCTCGCTCATCTTTCATGGGGGGGTGTCATTGAATTCTTCTTCGACTGCATTCAGCCCTAATTTTGTCGAGACTCAACCATGACCGTCACAATCCTTCTATATATAGGATAGTAACTGATGTTAGTAGCAGTCCATTATTTGTTCACTGCCCGTTTACTCCATCCCTTTTTCTCTTTGTCTTCACTCGCTCTTGATTTCTCGCCAGTTGCCCCCCCCCCCCCCATCCTTTATATGTTCATGTAGCATCCAACTTTTCTTCCCCCCCCTCCCCCCTCGGAAAGTTCCAACAGTTTGTGTCTGTCTTTCCTCACTGGCGTGCATGAAAGCCCATATACCTACAGTTGCTTCTCATTCCCTTTTTCTCAACCACTTCTGGTCTCATTCTCAAGCCTTTGCAGTGTACAATGGCTCTAAATCCTCTAATGGTATTGTGCAAGAGAATTTATTGGGCTCTGCTAGCATTTTTACAGCTGAACTGCATGCAATTCTTATTTCAATTACAGCCTCTCCTCACTTAACAATGGAGTTCCGTTCCTAAGACCATGTCGGTAAATGAATTTGTCACAGTGAAGAGCATACCATAATGGTAGTGGGTTTGTGTCAACCGTTTTAATGTCACTTTTGCACCATTTATAACATTTCTGGTATATTTTTAAATGTTTATACAGTAATATACTGTATATTGTAATAAACAGAATAGAGGAAATCAGCTACAATATACATTATTTAGGTATGCATATTGGTCAGGGAGCCCGTCACAAGTTCGAGTCGTTGGTAAACGAGTATACATCGCTAAGTGAGGAGAGGCTGTATTCATATTGCATCTGTGCCTATTTCAACATTTGTAGTAGTTTTTTTAGTGCTTTGCAAGCTGTTGAAAAATTTTATTCACTTCATCTCCTAGTTCTTCGTAGACAGCTTTGGTTGTGCCACATTTCTAGCAAAAACAAAGAAACCATTTTCTGATGGGTTCCTGGTCATGTGGATGTTCAGGGTAACAAGCAGGCAAACTCTGCTGCACGGCCAGTGGTACGTGACCTTCCAGTTTCATATAAGAGGTATACCATATTCAGACTATTCTGCTGTGATCTCTAACCTCCTTCACAACCATTGCCAACATTGTTGGTCCGATATGACTCATAAATTATATTCCATCTAGCCAAGTTTTGGTTTCTGGCCTTATCGATGCAGAGGTTGGGAGACTATGCTTTCCGTCTTTGCATCTGGTACGCCCATCTTACTCATAGGTATCTCGTAGAGAAATACTGTTCCACTTCGTGAAAATTGTCAATTCCAATTTCTGTTTACCATATTCTATGGGACGGTCCTGTCTATTAACAAGGACACAATTTTCCTCCATTGTCACCACTCTAATGCCCTTATAGGTTTAGTGCTTCTTTTTTATTATAATACAATGTAATGTCGTTTATCTTCTCTCCTTGCTGATGGCTCCACCATTGACTTTTTGACAGCAACTGATTTATTACACAGACTTTGATAATCCTTCTATTATAAAAAGAAGTGCTAAACCTACTAGGGTCATACAGTGCTGCAGGGCAGGAATTAATGCAGGATCAAAGGATAAGTAAGGGTGGAGAAGAAAAAGGTAAAGTTAGGAAGGGCTGTGAGGAGTGCTAAAGGAAGGATTATCCAAGTTTGTGTAATCAGTTGCTGTCAAAGTCAGAGGAAGTCTGTGTCAAAGGTGGGTTTGTCAGCAAGGAGGAAAGATAAAGTAAGGGTGTTAGAGTGGTGACAACAGGAAAATTCTGCATGCTTGTCACAGTGCTTCCTAACTTTGCCTTTGTTGTCCTCTCCATCCTTACTTATCCTTTAATCCTGCATCAGTTCCTGCCCTGCACCACTATGATCCTAGTAGGTTTAGTGCTACATTTTGATTATAATGACCCTAGTGGGTTTAGTGCATTATGATTATCCCATTTTCTAGCACTACTGTACTGAATGACCCTTGTAGGTTTAGTGCTTAGTTATGATTATTATAATCTAACCAGGAAGCCTATGGGACCTTGACTGCCACTTTCAAAATTTCCCATTTTCTTTCATGCCCAAAATTTCATTCTCTACAGAGTTTCCCCTCAAGGGAGGTTTTTTGATGCTGGGAAGGGGCTCTTGATCAAGGAAATTGGATCTGCACTCCAATTCCCTTAAGACTACATGCCTTCCATCCCATCCACAGGCACTATAAACCCTAAGGGTTTAGTGTTTCCCTATAAGCTGCAGAAAGTGTGGTAGTTTCAATCTCAAATGTTTTCCATTTTTCCCTTGTTCTATATTTTCCACATTCTAGAAAGCCTATGAAAAGTGTAGGCCCAGCTAGGTTCATGTTTTGCACCATGTTGGTGCTGATACCTAGTGGCATGCAGGGCCGGATTACCGCATAGGCAAACTAGGCATTTACCTAGGGCCCCGCGGTCAAAGGGGTTCAGGGGCTCATCCAAGACTGCGCACATGGTGCAAGTGCAAAGGGGTCCCTACCTAAAAAGTTCAAGTGTTTGGAGAGTAAAATTAATTTTTAAAAATTAATCAAAACGAAAATAAATAATGAAATAAAATAAAATAAAAATAAATAAAACCTAACCATAGATGGCAACACTCAACACGCCTTTGTTTACATCAGAACAGCTGTGTTTTCCCGCTAATGGGTGAGTATGGGAGATTCCTCTCCAATTTTCTGTAGTAATTACACGTTATCTAGACTTGTACTGTGACAAATTAACTGAAGTGTTGTTGATAGACATTGATGTGTATGGATAAATGTTTGTTTTTGCCTCTAAATATTAAGGGAGGTACCTGATAGGGTTACTTGACCAGTAAAGACGCATTTTTGGTAAAAATACTATAAAGAAAAACCTAAAAATGCAAACTGACTTCCGTTTGTAGGTTTTAAAAGCACTTTGTCCTGTCTTTAAGTCTTTATCATTTCAATAACAGATCTCAATTGATTGATGTTCTACATCACTTCCGTCGCAAATGCTTAGTTTTCAAGTTGCGGTGGAAGTGATGTAGAACATCAATTAATTTACTACATATTTCCCCAGAAACACACAAGCCACGTCTTGAGTTTATTCTCTTTAAAATGCATGATTTAACAAGATAGTTATAATGGCTGTTGGTAAATGGTTTTGGTTGTCTTGATGTACTTTCCCTATTAAATTTAATCTAAATAGCCAGAATGTAATTAGACCTTAAACAGGCTCACACTGACACTCCCCCCCCCCCCCAAGCTGGAAGGGGTCGCTTCGCTTACCCGTAACTCAAAGGGGCCCTGCCAATCTGAATAGCCTAGGGCCCGGAGACTTCTTAATCTGGCCCTGGTGGCATGTGCTTGCCCATCTCGGCCAGCACCACCCTTACCCGGCCTCACTCAGGCAGCCGATTTCACCTAGAAGCCAAATAAAGCAAGGAGCCTCTGAAGCCTCATTGATCCCTGCCCCCAAATCCATGTATTCATTCCATGATAAATGGTGGCTTAGCAGTGGTCTCAGCAGTTGTGTTGCCCAGAGAGGAAGACAAAGATGTCACTCGTCATTGCCCTATATAAGTAACATCTGTCTCTCTACGAGTTGTCTTGAAGGCGTGTCTGCAAGTTTCATTATTTAGTCACAGGATCAGCAGGATCCAGGGCGAAATTTGCTGAATTTTCCTCGAGAAATCTTTGTGGGGTCACCTGAGACTCCACAGCATCCCACACTGTTTTCAAGTCACGTTTCAGTGTCACCTGTATGTTTCTGCTGTTGTTTTCAGCTCAGCACAGCTATTTCAGAAAGTCAGAGGCGAGTTTGTGTGGTGCTCTTCATCCAGTGTAGTTGATTCTCCACGTGTTTGTGGGTAGGGGTGTGGAGGAAGTGGCTGGAGTTCCTTGCCTCACTAACCCATGCTCGTCTCACACTACTCTCTCACACCCTCTCTGCTGTTTTTTTCTATGAATTCAGTGTGAATTCTTTGCCAGAGCTGTGTATCCAAGTGCCCAAGGTCACTCGAAGCCACGTGGATCATGAAGCTATGTGTAGACAAGCCATGTGGAGCGAGCCACGTGAGTTACCAAAGCCACATGCTGTCTGCTGCCTGGCATTACCCAGGACATCCCTCACATCACACCTCACATGACAGGATGACACATCGACAGTGTTAGTCTCATGGTGAGCAATTTTTCAGTATTGTCGAGAAGATTGAGAGAAGAAATATGTTGTGTTAATTCCTCTGTGTTCTCACATCTTCGTGAATGGCTTAGTGTCTATTTTTGCACAGAAAAGCATCATTTGCTAGTGCCAGCCATGTAACCACACATGCAGTGCAAGTGTGTGCAAGTTTTTCGTATATCCAGATGTGTGGTCTGACCCCCAGCTGTGATGTAGACCACAGTATGGTCTGATCCCAGACCACTGGTAGCACCCTTGTGTTACACCCTTGACAGCTGGCATTAGTCCAGGCATCAGTTTACGAGCGTCTGAGCCCCCTTGTACAGAAAGCTCTTCTGCTCGCCACTCGTAAATGCCTTGCTGAGACTCTTACTCCACCTCCTGACCATTAGAGTGCAGTTATATGTAGAAAAACCAGTCTGAGGACGCTTAGGACTAACCTCTGCTATGACTTCAACTCTGTCGAGAGAATGACTCCGCCAAACAGCAGTAGCCCTGTCGGCAGGCAACTGTCCGACTCGTGTCACAGCTTCAATGAGCATCCTGCACAAAGATGATGTCACTGCTAGCCCACTCACTGTATGCTGCTACGACTCCCAGATGTTTCTCCCATCGTCGCTGGCAATGACGGCCCCAGTAACTACCATTTGAAAAATGTCCCGAGTCGTCAGTAGTAGTCCTGCCCAGTTGCCGAGTACTGATGACGCCTCACGTGAGGGCACCAGCAAGTTGTGCCCCAGGATGAGTGAACCCTGCAGCAACTACTACGATGACTGGTTCACCATTCTAGAGACCATACCCTGTTACATCACGGCTCACTCAGCTGCAGCAGTGTCTCGTGTTTCAGTATCTGTCCAGATGCAGGAAGACATGCAGTGATGCCCACTAATGCTCAATGTCTTGGCCTACAAAGCACACCCCACCCTTTTTTTCTTCCCTCCTTGTAGGATTTTTTTTTTGACCATGTCCACATTATATATGTTTATTCTGTGTTCTGTGCCCTATTCCTGCGAGAGACCAAGATTTTTTTTCCCATCAATCGTGGTCGAGGACTATGGGTAGGTGGCCAAAGGATATAGGCCCAGTTGGGTTCATGTTTTGCACCATGCTGGTGCTGACAGTGGCATATGCTTGCCAACCTCAGCCAGCACCACCCTTGCCCTTCCTCACGCAGGCAGCCAACTTCACTTGGTAAACAAGGTCTACTTGGTCACCCTCTGGGCCTATGCACTTAAAAAAAAAAAAAAAAAAAAAAAAAATGCCTGTGTACCTAGAAGCCAAATAAAGTAAACCTCTGAAGCCTCATTCACTGATCCCTGCCTGGACACAATCCACATTTATTAAGTTTACACAAAAATCTCATTTTCTATGATACCCATAATTTCCCTGTTCTCTAGCCAGGAACTGCATGGGATTTTAACTCCCATTTTCTTTGATGAAACCCAATATTTCCCATTCTTTAGCCACAAAGTCTATGGGAATTTCACTCCCATTTTCAAAATTTGTTCCCATTTTCTTTGATGAAACCCAATATTTCCCATTCTCCAACCACAAAGTCTATGGGAATTTCACTCCCATTTTCAAAAAATTTCCATTTTCTTTGATTAAAACCCAATATTTCCCATTCTCCATTCATAAAGTCTATGGGAATTTCACTCCCATTTTCAAAAATTTCCTATTTTCTTTGATGAAGCCTAATATTTCCCATTCTCCAGCCACAAAGCATATGGGATTTTCACTCCCATTTTCAAAAAAATTCCCATTTTCTTTGATGAAACCCAGTATTTCCCATTCTCCAACCACAAAGTCTATGGGATTTTCACTCCCATTTTCAAAAAATTCCCATTTTCTTTGATGAAACCCCAAATTTCCCATTCTCCAGCCACAAAGTCTATGGGATTTTCACTCCCATTTTCTTTGATGAAACCCAAAATTTCCCATTCTCCAGCCACAAAGTCTATGGGATTTTCACTCCCATTTTCAAAAAATTTCCCATTTTCTTTGATGAAACCCAATATTTCCCATTCTCCAGCCACAAAGTCTATGGGAATTTCAGTCCCATTTTCAAAAATTTCCCATTTTCTTTGATGAAACCCAATATTTCCCATTCTCCAGCCACAAAGTCTATGGGAATTTCACTCCCATTTTCAAAAATTTCCCATTTTCTTTGATGAAACCCAATATTTCCCATTCTCCAGCCACAAAGTCTATGGGAATTTCACTCCCATTTTCAAAAATTTCCTATTTTCTTTGAAGCCTAATATTTCCCATTCGCCAGCCACAAAGTCTATGGGATTCTCACTCCCATTTTCAAAAAATTCCCATTTTCTTTGATGAAACCCAGTATTTCACATTCTCCAGCCACAAAGTCTATGGGAATTTCACTCCCATTTTCAAAATTTGTTCCCATTTTCTTTGATGAAACCCAATATTTCCCATTCTCCAACCACAAAGTCTATGGGAATTTCACTCCCATTTTCAAAAAATTCCCATTTTCTTTGATGAAATCCAAAATTTCCCATTCTCCAACCACAAAGTCTATGGGAATTTCACTCCCATTTTCAAAAATTTCCCATTTTCTTTGATGAAATCCAAAATTTCCCATTCTCCAGCCACAAAGTCTATGGGAGTTTCACTGATTTTCAAAAAAAATCCCATTTTCTTTGATGAAACAAATGTTCCCATTCTCCAGCCACAAAGTCTATGGGAATTTCACTCCCATTTTCAAAAATTTCCTATTTTCTTTGATGAAGCCTAATTCCCATTCTCCAGTCACAAAATCTATGGGATTTTCACTCCCATTTTCAAAAAATTCCCATTTTCTCTGATGAACCCCAAAATTTCCCATTCTCCAGCCACAAAGTCTATGGGATTTTCACTCCCATTTTCAAAATTTCCCATTTTTTAATATTCAAAATTTCCCACTCTCAGCCAGTCTATGGGAACTTCACTCCCGGTTTCAAAAATTTCCCATTCTCCAGCCACAATCATTATAAAGGGGAAGCACTAAACCCATAGGATTATACAGCACCTGGGGGGGAATGTGGAAGGCATTCAGGCTTAATTTGGGGAGCTGGAGCACAGATCCAATTCCCTAATTATTATAATCAAGGGGGAAGCGCTAAAGCCGGAGGATTATACAGCGCCTTCTAATTCCCTAAATCAAGAGCCCCTCACCAACATCAAGGAACCTTCCCTGAGGGGTCCAGCCACAAAGTCTATGGGAATTTCACCTCTACTTTCAAAAATTTCCTATTTTCTGACACCCAAAATTTCCCGTACTAGGTGGAAATCTTTAGCTCAAGTACTTTCACACTTCTCGGTGCATCATGAGCTGTGCAATGTTGCAAAGGTAATAAAAGATTATAATAAAAAAGAAGCGCTAAACCACAAGGACTATACAGCGGTAATAAAAGAAATGAGTGGAAGTTTTCTCAGAGGACAGCACGATTATTATTATAATCAAAAAGAACCGCTAAGCCACAAGGGCTATACAGCACTGCAGGGTAGGGAAGGAAGCAAGGGAATTGGATGGCAGGAGGGGGGATGATCAGCAGGTTACAGAAAACAGCGGGGCAGGGGATAGTACGGGGGTAGAGGGTAGCAAGAGATTGAAGTAGAAAGGGCTGAAGGTATCAGAATTTGTGAAGTCAGTTGTTGTCAAAAAGTCAATGAGAGAGTCCGGATGAAAGGTGGGTCCATCAGCGAGAAGGGAAGGTAAAGAGAGAGCAGCGGAGCAAAGACGACGACAGAGGTAAATTCTGCGTGCTCGTTGATAAAGTGGGCAGTCCAACAGAATGTGGCTGATAATGGAGCTTGGCAATTCTCACAGAGAGGAGCAAGACGCCTCTCCATGAGATATCCATGAGTAAGACGAGTATGGCCAATGCGAAGACGGGAGAGAGTAGTCTCCCAACCTCGACACTGGTGATAAGAAGACGGCCAGTAACCTATACTCGGTTTAATAGATTGAAGTTTGTTGCCGAGCATAGTAGACCAACGTTGTTGCCAACGGGTGTGAAGGTGGGAAGATATTGCAGTAAAATAGTCCATAAATGGAATACCTCTATAAGAAACTGGTAGGTCATGTACTGCTGACCGCGCAGCAGTGTCTGCCTGTTCATTGCCCTGTACGTCAACATGACCAGGGACCCAACAAAAAACAATATCTTTATGCTTGGTAAAGATGCGGCGTAGCCAAAGTTGGATACGGAGGACTAAGGGGTGAGGTGTATCAAATTTTTGTATAGCCTGTAAAGCACTAAGGGAGTCTGAGACAACCACAAATGATGACACAGGCATAGATGCAATACGGATAAGTGCTGTAAGGATGGCATATAATTCAGCAGTAAAAATACTAGCCGAAGATAGTAAATGCCCTTGTACGACGCTGTCCGGAAACACTGCTGCGAATCCTACGCCGTCAGAAGACTTAGAGCCATCTGTGTACACAGCAATGGCATGAGAATGAGAGTGAAAGTGGTCAAGAAAAAGAGAGCGGGAAGCGACCGTAGACAGTTGGGCTTTCGAGCAAGGGAGGGAGAAAGAACAGACTCGAACAGCTGGAACTTCCCAGGGGGGTAGGGAAAAGTGAGATGCTACATGTACATAGAAAGGTGGTAGTTGAAGAGAAGACAAGCGCGAATGAAGGCGAAGAGAGAAGGGACGGAGTAAACAGGGGCGGCGAACAAATAAAGAATGTCTACTAATATCAGTGACCATTCTATAAATGGAAGGATTGCGGAGATCATGAGAGCGTACATAGTAGCGCAGGCAATGGGCATCACGGCGATCGGATAAGGATGGAACGTTCGCTTCTGCATAGAGGCTCTCGACAGGGGAAGAGCGAAAAACACCAAGGCATAAACGTAATCCTTGGTGATGAATGGGGTTAAGGCTAGAGAGAGTAGCAGGAGATGCCGCTGAATAGATCTGGTCACCATAATCAAGTTTCGATAAAATAAGGGTGGAATGTAGGCGAAGGAGGGTTCGACGATCAGCTCCCCATGAAAGATGAGCAAGGGTTTTAAGAAGGTTCAGCCGGCTGTGACAAGTTGCCTTCAGAGAGGTAATGTGAGGTTTCCAGGATAACCTACGATCAAAGAGGAGGCCCAGAAACTTGACTGTATCACGTTCAGGGATACGGGAGCCATAGAGGTACAAAGGATGATCGGAGATGACAGAGCGTCTAGTGAAAGTGATTTGGTGGGTTTTAGTGCTGGAAAATTTAAACCCACGTGTGGTGGCCCAATTGGAAACACGGTCGACTGCATGTTGGAGAGAAACTGTAATGAGGTGACAGTCAGCGCCTGCACAGGCAATAGCGAAGTCATCAACATAGAGTGATGACCAAATATTTGATGGAAGACTAGAGGCCAAATCATTAATAGCAAGGAGAAAAAGTGTTGTGCTCAGAACACATCCCTGGGGGACACCTTCAGCTTGGATAAAGTCCGGGGAGAGCACATTATTAACCCGAACACGGAAATGCCTGTCAGTTAAAAAGTTCTTAAGGAAGGATGGTAGATTGCCTCGAAGGCCTAAGGAGTGGGCTTGGGCTAAAATATTATACCTCCAAGTTGTGTCATATGCCTTCTCAAGGTCAAAAAATATGGCAATAACTGAGTGGTTATTCGCAAAGGCATTACGAACATACGTATCCAAGCGTAGTAAGGGGTCTATGGTAGAACGTCCCTTACGAAAGCCATATTGACGAGTGGAGAGACTGTTGTGTGTCTCTAAATACCACACTAAACGTCTATTTACTAGGCGTTCCATTACTTAGCAAACTGCACTGGTAAGAGCAATGGGACGATAGTGGGAGGTTTCATGTCCCGTAGTGCCTGGTTTGCGGAAAGGGAGAACAATGGCGGATTTCCACAGCTGTAATAGGACTGCAAGGGCTGACTGATGTAAATGTTGTAGCATACGAATATGAATGTCGTCGGGCCCAGCTGCCGATGATCGACAAGCTGAGAGTGTTGCCTCCAGTTCTTGAAGTGTAAAAGGCACATTATACTGTTCTTCTCTTATGGATTTAAATTAGATAAGTTTAGATTTAGAAAGGACATAGGAAAGTATTGGTTTGGAAATAGGGTAGTTGATGAGTGGAACAGTCTACCTAGTTGGGTTATTGAGGCTAGGACTTTGGGTAGTTTCAAATTTAGGTTGGATAAGTACATGAGTGGGAGGGGTTGGATTTGAGTGGGACTTGCACATCAGAGCTTATTTCTTGGGCAGTATTGAAAATTGGGTTGGTCAAATGTTTGTTAGTGGGATGAATTGTAAGGACCTGCCTAGTATGGGCCAACGGGCCTGCTGCAGTGTTCCTCCTTTCTTATGTTCTTAAGAAAAGTCCAAGGGTGCTAACTCTCTGGCAGACTTTGAGGAAAGAAATGAGGGGCATAGATGGAGTCCCTGAGATATACGGACCAGATGATTGCCAATTTCATTGGCAACATCTAGTGGGTTTGCTATATCAACACCGGCAACCCGCAGAACAGGAGCCGGGTCAGGAGAATATTTACCACTCAGTTTTCGTACTTTTTTCCAGACTGCACTCATAGAGGAAGCAGAGGTGATGGTGGAGACATAATCTCGCCAGCAAGTGCGTTTAGCATCACGGATGACACGGCGAGCGATCGCACGCTTCTGTTTAAAATCAAGGAGTCGCTCTGTGGTTCTATTGTACCGGTACCTGCCCCATGCAGCGCGTTTCAAACGTACTGCACGAGCACAAGCAGGAGACCACCAAGGCACGCATTTCTGAGAATGCCTGCCCGAAGTTTGGGGTATAGAATGAGAAGCTGCAGTGAAAACGGAGGACGAGAAGAGGTGTAAAAGCTCATCGATGGAGGACGAAGAAGGAACCTCTTTAAAAACAGTTAGGTGTGAGTAAAGGTTCCAATTTGCCCGATTAAATTGCCAGCGTGGGGTGCAAAGAGGTGGCGAATATGAAGGGGAAGTAAGAATGATTGGGAAATGATCACTGTCATGTAAGTCCGGGAGAACAGACCAAGTGAAGTCTAATGCGGCGGAGGAAGAGCAGACTGAGAGATCGATGCAAGAGAGAGTATGAGTCCCAGGATCAAAATGGGTGTGAGTACCTGTATTTAAAACATGGAGGGGGTGGGTGGCAAGAAAAGCCTCTAACTGAATTCCATGGGAATCACAGTGAGACCCCCCCCCAGAGGAAATGGTGGGCATTAAAATCACCAAGTAACAGAATCGGTGGCGGTAATGACGAAACAAGGAAGGCAAAATCCGGAATAGATAATGCCCGAGAAGGAGAGAGATATAAAGAACAGAGCGTATACCACCTATGTAAGTGGATACGGGCTGCTGTGTAATGCAGCGAAGTATGAACAAATAGCTGATGGTACGGAATATCAGTGCGGAGAAGAAGGGCACTTTCATTAAAGGTCCCATCAGGAAAAGGATCTGAAGAATACAATAAATTATAGCCTGAGATGTGAGAAATAACAGCAGAGTGTAATTTTGGTTCCTGTAAGCAAACACCAACAGGGGCAAACTGGGAGAGTAACATCTGAAGCTCACCCCGATTACCCCTGAGGCCGCGTATATTCCACTGTAAATAGGCCATGATTGGCAATGATAAAGATACTTGAAATCCGCAGGTAAGGGTTCCTATGGACTAGAAGAGTTAGAAAAGTCCACATGCGGAGGCAGTGGAAAACGTTCAAGCAGCGAAGGAACGGTGCGCTGTGAAGAAAGGAGTTGCGCAGATGGAGCAGAGGAGAGAGAAAGAGCGGAAGGTGGATCAGTGTCCATTGATGGTTTGGTCTCTGCAATATATTCAGAGATTGCTTCAAGTGTTTCGGAATTCAGAGATGTCGTATGGGAGACAATATTGGGAATGGTAGGGGGAGGATGAGTAAAGATTGGAACTGTATTGGACTGTACCAAGGTAGGGGGGGGGGGCGAAAGGGTGGAGGGAACTGGAGAAGCGTGGCAGGGGACAGAAGAGGCAGGAACCTGGGAGGTGGCAGAAGAAGAAGAAACTTGGGAGGGAACAGGGGAGGAAGGTACAGTACGAGGAGGAGGGTGAACCTCTACACTTGTAACTGAGCCAGTGAGAGGGGAAGAACCAGGGACAGAGACAGGGAGGGTAAAAAGAGGAGGTGGAGGATGGGTAGGAGGTGTTAACGGACCTTTTGTTGACTTTTGAGAAGTAGAGGGACGATTGGGAGGAGGTGTCGTATGAGGTCTCGTCGATACTGAGGCTTGCGAGAGAGAACTCGAAGAAGCGAGATTAGACTGAGGCGTTGAAGTAGGGACGTCTGAGCCGAGGACAGCAAAAGGATTAGATACAGGAGTGATTATGGGAGAGGTAACCACAGAGGTGGGTGTAGAAGATGGGATACCAGAAGTGGGGGGACGTTTTGAAACACGGGAATAAGAAACACGTGGCGGAGATGAGAAACTGCCATGGCATAAGGGAGACCTTCTGTCTCTTTGAGGTAACGGATTTCCCGCTCGTTTAAATAGACCTGACAACGGCGAGAGTACGAAGGGTGAGCCTCATGACAGTTAAGGCAAGAGGGAGATCGATTGCAAGACGTATTAGAATGGTCATCGGCACCACAGACTGGGCATTCGGCGATAGATCTGCAATATTTCGCTGGATGGCCAAATCGCCAGCAATTTCTACACTGTTGTGGTGTAGGGATCACCTTTCGAACTTGTAACCGATGTCCTGCTATATAAACTGAGGATGGGAGTTCTCGGCTGTCAAAAGTTAAACGAGCCACATTGCTAGGGTATCGTCTCCGCCCACGGGCAGGAAGAACATAAGTGTCTACCTTGAGGATTGGGAGATCTTGGAGTTCCAGCTGTTCAAGAATGTCAGTGCCACATGTCTGGAAATTTTGTTGAACTATGGTATGGGGCAGAATGACGGTACCACTACAAGAATTGAGGGAATGATGTTTTTCAAGAGTGACAGGAACAGTATCGATATGGGAAAGACGAGAGAGCTCATGAGCCTGGGTAGCATTCTGTACGGTAATGATGCGCTTACCGCTCTTAAGAGCATGAAAAGAAATATCTTTACCAACATGGCGTAGGAGTGCCTTGCCAATACTATGGTCAGAAAGATAGGCAGTAGAGGAAGTTGGTCGTAAAGTGAAGAATTTAGTCCATTGTTCAGTCTGAAACTGAGCGTGGAAAGGTAGTGAAGGACGTGTCGATCGTTTCTGAGAAGAACGAGAAGGTGGAGAAGTATCATCAGCAGGTAACTGTCGTTGGCGTTTAGGCGTGGGACCAGAGTTGGTCCGACGTGGAACGGGTCGGCGATTTGAAAATTGCCGCACCGTAGAGGGAGAGGCCGGAAGCATAGTCAGAGGAGAGCGAAGGTCCGATAAATCGAAGGAGTCAGTCGAGGCCTCAGTACCTGAAGCGGGTGAGGAAACAGCACCGGCAATAGGTACAGAGGCATGAGGAATGTCTGAAGAGTGGTCCAAAGACGAGGCGGGGTCAGAACGGGGTGCGGTATCAAGAAGGGGCCCGGGGGTACCAGGTTCATGGACTAGGGCTGCCATGGTTAGGTTACTTCTTTCTTTTTGTTTTTAAGAAAAAAAAAAGAAAGAAAAGAAAATAAAAATAAAAAAAGAATAAAAAAAGGGGGGACCGGGGAGGGATAGTTCCTAGGAGGAATGAAAGGGCCAGAAATCTCCCTCCGCGCCCAAGAGGACCTCAGCACCGCAAGTAGCGCAGATGCAGCATGGAACCCGTGCCATACCCTACCCATCATGCTAGTAAACTAACAATCCGGGATAGCAACCTCACATCTGCCGAGCTACCTCGGTGGACAAAAGAGAGGGCGGCCGGATATCCGCCACAAAGTATACCTCCTTCGGCCACCACCCCCGGAATCCGAAAGGTGGCTTCCAGAGATACACTCGTCGCCCGAAAGACACCCAAAGCTACTCCGGGATACCGGAGAGGGATCGGGACATCCCCAGGCGATCCAGATTCCACGGCAAACTACGCCACCGCTAAGAACCTCAACGGAATGGGATGGACCCCGGTATCCTTTCCCCTACCTAGGAACTAGCGCACCTGTGGGAGAAATCCCAAAGGACAAAAAGAGGAAGGGCAAAAGGGAGGGGTGGGGAGGAGGAGGAGGAAAGGAAAAAGGGGAGGATGGGATAGGGGAGGGGAGATTGGGGGGTAATTAGGTTCGGTCTGAGGAAGAAGACCGATAGGTCTAATTCCTCAGACCAAGAGCCTCTTCACCACGCCAAGGAGCACCCCTTGAAGAGGGTTCTCAGTACAAAATTTGAAAAACTCATGAGATTATGATCTCACGAACTTATCAGTCTCGGTGACATTTACGCATCGGCGATTTAGCCCATTTTGATCCCCATTTTCAGCCAATTCTGTTGTCCCAGTTGACCAAACTCATAGCTATTTCGCTAGAACTCCTTTTGTTCTATCGACTGAGTACAAGAAACTGCCCATTTACCTATTTCAGCTACCCAATAGTGATCAGATATTGGTAATTTGACCAATTTCATACAAAATTCAAGGAAAGCCAATTTCAAAACAGTGTCCAGAATTAACAATACAAACATTCCTAGCACTAAAACAACATTTTCTCTGTTCATTAGTTCAGTCTCCAGGCTCCTCTTGTATTATGCTTGCTTTCTATTTTGAATTTTTATTCACAAAAAAATAGAAGATTTACCGTTATGCAGACTACTGCATTATTGTAAAAATGGTGTAAATAATATCAGCACATTTGTGAATGCATATTAGACCCACCAGTTGACATGTATTGGATGCAATAAGTGATTTGTTTACTCTGGAACATCTACAAAAATTGAACATTTCCGTTACTTTGAGCTCAATTTCAAGGTATTTTTAATCTGTAAACCATTCAAAATCAACTCTATTTCTGTACTATACCTTCCATTCTATCAAATGAGACCAAGGAAACAAGAATACAACCATAAAAACCATACAAAAATTCCACCAAGGGGTGGCTAATGGCTGAGAAGTGAACTCTGTTATTTATCGTCTGATTTTTTCACTTTTGGTGTACATTAAGAAGCACCTTTCCATCATATATTGCCCAAATTTCAATCAGATAATCCACCAGCTATCTACTGCAAGATTGGAAGCCGCTAGAATTTTGGCGTACTATTACAGGACTGACACTGGCTTGCAAGTCGTAATATTACGGGACTGACAGTGAAAGGGTTAACTGCAAATACCAAAAATAAAAAAAACGCATGAATGGATATGATGCTACCTCATAGATATGTAGGCTACACAAAAATATGCATATGCTGTGGTTAAAATGTATGAAACATGTAATGTGGAAATTTTAGTTTTTAGTCATCTGCACACAGACATCTGTACAACAGTCATAGCCCCACTCCACAAAGGGGGCAGTAAAGCAACAGCAAAGAACTACAGACCAATAGCACTAACATCCCATATCATAAAAATCTTTGAAAGGGTCCTAAGAAGCAAGATCACCACCCATCTAGAAACCCTTCAGTTACACAACCCAGGGCAACATGGGTTTAGAACAGGTCGCTCCTGTCTGTCTCAACTATTGGACCACTACGACAAGGTCCTAAATGCACTAGAAGACAAAAAGAATGCAGATGTAATATATACAGACTTTGCAAGAGCCTTCGACAAGTGTGACCATGGCGTAATAGCGCACAAAATGCGTGCCAAAGGAATAACAGGAAAAGTCAGTCGATGGATCTATAATTTCCTCACTAACAGAACACAGAGAGTAGTCGTTAACAGAGTAAAGTCCGAGGCAGCTATGGTGAAAAGCTCTGTTCCACAAAGCACAGTACTCGCTCCCATCTTGTTCCTCATCCTCATATCCGACATAGACAAGGATGTCAGCCACAGCACCGTGTCTTCCTTTGCAGATGACACCCAAATCTGCATGACAGTGTCTTCCATTGCAGACACTGCAAGGCTCCAGGGGGACATCAACCAAATCTTTCAGTGGGCTGCAGAAAACAATATGAAGTTCAACGATGAGAAATTTCAATTACTCAGATATGGTAAACACAAGGAAATTAAATCTTCATCAGAGTACAAAACAAATTCTGGCCACAAAATAGAGCGAAACACCAACGTCAAAGACCTGGGAGTGATCATGTCGGAGGATCTCACCTTCAAGGACCATAACATTGTATCAATTGTATCTGCTAGAAAAATGACAGGATGGATAATGAGAACCTTCAAAACTAGGGAGGCCAAGCCCATGATGACACTCTTCAGGTCACTTGTTCTATCTAGGCTGGAATATTGCTGCACACTAACAGCACCTTTCAAGGCAGGTGAAATTGCTGACCTAGAAAATGTACAGAGAACCTTCACGGCGCGCATAACGGAGATAAAACACCTCAATTACTGGGAGCGCTTGAGGTTCCTAAACCTGTATTCCCTGGAACGCAGGTGGGAGAGATACATGATTATATACACCTGGAAAATCCTAGAGGGACTAGTACCGAACTTGCACACGAAAATCACTCACTGCGAAAGCAAAAGACTTGGCAGACGATGCACCATCCCCCCAATGAAAAGCAGGGGTGTCACTAGCACGTTAAGAGACAATACAATAAGTGTCAGGGGCCCGAGACTGTTTAACTGCCTCCCAGCATACATAAGGGGGATTACCAACAGACCCCTGGCAGTCTTCAAGCTGGCACTGGACAAGCACCTAAAGTGGGTTCCTGACCAGCCGGGCTGTGGCTCGTACGTTGGTTTGCGTGCAGCCAGCAGCAACAGCCTGGTTGATCAGGCTCTGATCCACCAGGAGGCCTGGTCACAGACGGGGGCGTTGACCCCTGGAACTCTCTCCAGGTAAACTCCAGGTAAACATACGTGAACACAAAAACATATTGTATGACAAAACAAAGATCAATTTCAGTTTTATTTTTAACTATGCAGTGGTAAAGTTCAATCATACTTAACACAGTTCTACATAATCTATTACTTGATTTTAGTTTATTTGTTCACATGCTTTCAGAAACCCTGTGTGAAACCATAAAAAAAATAGGACTAATTCTATGGCATATATTATCAGTGAACAGATGCTTGATTTATAATATATTAATTTATAAATAACAATGATTAATGAAACTAAATATTGTCATCTTCGTTGATAACTTTTTTTTTTATCTTTCATTAATTCCACTGCTGAGAAATGTAGTTTAATATGAATTGTTATTTAATCAACAATTACAGAGGTATTCTTCAGTAAATTTTATTGCCACCTCACTTGTAAATTATATACAAACTTAAAAAATGGTTTACATCTGGATGAAAACAAACTCGGTATAGAAAAAAATTTTTTATGTAACTTTTGGGATTAAATCTACTCAAAGATAAATTAAAATTTAAGACTCACAGCGAGCTCTTTAAAAAAAAGCATAAAAAACTGTAGGTACCTTTCCAAATCTCCCATTGTTTCCTTGTCCTCCCAGTCTATACTATTAACACCACTTCTCTGTGACCCATATGGGTTTTGAGCTTATTTTTTAATAAAGATGCTCTACTTCTCGTATACTCATACTTCACCTGTGGAATTTGTGCTGTCCACCTCAAACCAATTTATCACAACAAAAAACAGGAATCAGGACCACAAACTCAAATTATAGGCAACACACACATCGTGCCCTTAACCCTTTCACTGTCGAGACTCCTAAATTGAAACTTGCTCTCAATGAAAAAAAAAAAAAAAAAAAAATCCATCTCAAAATTTTTCTTCTGTAATAGCAGAAAATCTTTTTATGGAAAACTTATGGAATTATGCAGGTTCAAAGTTAGCAGTCTCAGTGCAATTTATGCACCAGCAATTTCACTGATGTCGAGTCCTATTTTAAGCCAATTTCACTGCTTCACTTGACCAAATTCTTAGGTAGGACACTGCCCACTCAACTAACCTACAAAGTGATTAGAATTCAATAATTTGACAATTTCACACAAAATTCAAAAGATACCAATTTAACCCATAAACGGTCCAAGCAGATCTACATTCACGTATAGCGCTACAAAAGTAGATCTACGTTTTTTTTACATATTTTCAAATATAACAAAAAAAAAAGTAGATCAAAGTTTTTTTTACACATTTTCAAATGTAAAAAAACAAAAAGATCTACTTTTTTACACACTTTCAAATGTTGAAAAAACGTATATACAGTGGACCCCTGCATAACGATCACCTCCGAATGCGACCAATTATGTAAGTGTATTTATGTAAGTGCGTTTGTACGTGTATGTTTGGGGGTCTGAAATGTACTAATCTACTTCACAATATTCCTTATGGGAACAAATTCGGTCAGTACTGGTACCTAAACATACTTCTGGAGTGAAAAAATATCGTTAACCGGGGGTCCACTGTATATGTATATGTTTGGACCGTTTACGGGTTAAAAATCAAGAGCCCATAATAAACAATGTAGACATTCCTGGCATTAAAACAAAATTTCTTCTGTTCATTAATCACATTCCCAGGCCTCTCCTATATCACATTTCCTTTCCATTTTGAATTCTTATTCACACAAAAATAGAATATTTTACTCTATTTCTCAGATAATAAAATACAACCAGGAAAGATTGGTCATGGTTTACAGCATTCCAATAATTGAATAGGACCTATTAAAAACCCATAAAACAGACTGGGGAGTGTATTATTATAATCAAAAAGAAGCACTAAACCACAAGGGTCATAGCGCAGCAGGGAAGGATGCAAGGGTATTGGGTAGAAGGAGGGAGAGAGATGATTATTAGGTTATGGAGTGCAGTAGGGCAGTGGACAGTGCAAGGGTAGAGGGTAACAAGACCGAGAGGAGTGCTAGAGGTATCATCATCAGAGTTTGTGTAGCAAATCAGTTGCTGTCAAAAAGTCAATGAGAGAGTCTGGGTTAAAGGAGGGTCCATCAGCAAGAAGGGAAGGTAAAAAAAAGGGCAGTAGAGCGGAGACAATGTTGGAGGTAAATTCTGTGTGCTTGTTGATAGTGGGCAGTCCAACAGAATATGGGTAACAGAAATTGAAACCTGACAATTCTCAGAGAGGAACAGGGCACCTCTCCATGAGATACCCGTGAGTATCTATTTCAGTAACATGTCTTCCATTCTGTCAAATGATACCAAGAAATGCCAATAAAACCATAAAAGTCATCTGAAAAAACACTACAAAGTTGCTATTTTAAACCATATAGTCATAGTTTTGTTTTTCCTGTCATGGTGCACATGTGGAGCAGGATTTTTTAATATAGTGCACACTCACCACACATGCCCCTTCTCTCATATCTAAGCCAAAATTTACCACTCACAGCTTATCTGAGTGAGTTGAGCTCATGACAGGGAACCCGGCCTAAATGATGTACTGTAGGTCTACGTGACAGACAGCGAAAGGGTTAATCAAATTCCTAAACCTAGTAAATATAAATGCCATACACACTGCTGTTCATTCCATATTTTTCAAACAGTATACTGAAATGCTGATGCTGACCTAAGATTGTTTCTGGGAAAACTGTAACAGAACACACAAGCATCTTTGATATTCCTCATCTACACCTTAACTGCTGTTAACTTTATGCAAATAAATGGGGGCTAAAATTGTAGAACAACTTGCCATCAGATTATTATAATTGAATTAAATGCTAAACTGCAAGGGTCACATACCACTTCTTGCAGGTCAACTGAAGCAATGTAACTGAATTCTGAAGATAAATTATAACTCCTTAAATTGCAGTTATACATTTGCATGAAAGTTAATGCTCAATTTTCACCAACCTGTATTAAAACATTATTGAGTTTGATAATTTAGTGCATCCAACATTTATATACAATGTCCTATACATTTCATATTTTTACTATTAGTATTAGTCATAGCTTTACTGCCTAAAAATGCTATGCATTATTATGGACCTTTCCTTGTACAATATATCATGTACTATTAACCTTTCATAACCAATGTACCTTGGGAAATAAAATCCTTATTAATCTGGTAGCATATTAGACAAAAAAAAAAAAAAAAAAAAAAAAAAAAAAAACCAAGCATAAAAATCTTAAATCTAAGAGGTTTTAGAACTTTCAACTAGGTATATATTTTTTACCTAGATATATATTGCACAAATATTCTTTCAGCCATGAATGGCAGAAAATAAAATATAACATAACCTACAAGATTCAGCATAGGCACCAATATCTATATCTAATGGACAAGGATCATTCTTAGATGAGTATCTTCTCAACTGCAAGTGAAGTTTTACAGAATTTAAAATTAGCTCATGAAAATCACAGAATGTCCTACTTTGTCTAAACTGACCCACAAATGTATCCATAGATTTATTGCATTTTCCATTAGGAAAAAATAGGATATCACTGATCAGTACTCAATCACTTCATTGTAAGACTGCTAACAACAATGCTCGCAAAAGAGATCAACAAGGAAATAAGTTATTGTTTTTAAATAATTAAAAATATAAATAAAAATACTCAAGGGTAAATAAATGCTGTTATATTGATGAACTAGAGAATGTCAGAGGACTGGTATCAACCATATTGCTGATCAAGTATTTTAGTAATACAGTACTGTTTACCTCAGACATTGCAACAAAACTGTTTATTGGAAGGATTTTGAGGTGCTGCATACCTTCTCTGCTGTGGTTTCAAGCACAAAGTGGCAGAAAGAAGATATGTCTCTTTATTGCATTTCTGTCGAGAAAGAATGTTTGGGATAAGCTAGCAGTGATTAAGAGATAAAACTGGTGCCAACAAATTCCACACACCTGTGTAGCAAATATGTCACATCATGTAAGTCACTGGTAATCATTCATTATCACCACACCCTTCAAGGGAGGAGCTTTGATGTTGTACTGGCATAAAGTTAATGGACAAAGCCTCCAAATTCTTGAATTGAACCTGATTGCTTATAATTCACTAAGCATTATATTACCCATACAAGTTTAGCACTTCTCCTGATTATAAAAAAGTAATAAAGTTGCATATCAAAATCATGCCCCAAACCAGCAGATAAATAACACTCACATTAACAATTATTATTTCAATCAAAACTAAGTGCTAAACCCAAAGGGTCACACAGCTCACACTGAGAGTAATGTTGGTAACTAATGTACCTTAAATTATATTTATCTCTCAAAGTGTTTGAAATTAAAAAAAAAAAAAATCCCGAATAATACCATCTTTTAAATAGTAGTATGTACTTATAAATACGTTGAAGTTAAGTTGTAGTTTGTTTTAATCCTAAATAAATTTTAGGCTTTATTTTGTTGACACTTTTTTTGCAATGTTTGGATATTTCTATTTAGGCTACATTTTCCTAAGAGCTTTATCAAGCCTCAAATACCCTAAATAAAATATCCAAACATTGCAAAGTATTCATTTAAGTTAATCTTGATCATGTTGACATTTCTGAACACTAATTAGATAAAAGTATTTGCATTTATATTTTAAATGAATAGCCAACTTATTTGTTTCAGTATTATAAATACAATACAGTTTCATAAACAAGTAAATATTCAAAATAATCTACATACTATACAATAATAAATACATGTATACAAAGTCATTCTTAACAGTGAGATGTTGGCCTGTACATGCCATCCAGGGTATCATCCATTCAGCCAACCTCTAAAATATGTAAATTTGCCCAAGCTTTTGAAGGCCTTCATCAACTTTTCTGTGTATGTATAGCCAAACATTGTCTACCAGGTAGACATTTGTTGCCACACTTGGAAACTTGTTTGTCAGTTTCAAGAATGTAAAAAAAAAACAAAATCTGAGGCAGTGTGTATGGATCATGTGTACCTAAAATAACCACTTCCTCCATCTTGCTCAAATTCTGGTTCTGCAAGATGCTTGATGGTTAATGAACGGAATCACTGTGTCTGACTGGCAACATGGTGGACACAGGTGCTCAAGTCACATAACTGCAAACTCTGTATGCATTAGTATATCATAGATATCAAAAAAGTTTTAAGAAATCAATGAATTCCTTTTGGAATTTGAAGTGACAAAGTAGCACTAGATTTGGCTCTAAAAGTTTTAGTGATATTACTTGAGTTAGCATAAAGAAAGTATTGGTAAAAGATCAATATTAACAGCATTTTATCAGAGTATAACATTACTCTCAATTTAAGAAGAACAATCTACATAATCTACAAGTGCATAAAATGAGTTATAAGAGGTAATATGCACAGATTACTTAAACGAAATGACCTCCCACTTCGCTTTTAATTCTAGCAACATATTACTAAGATTTATACAAAAGTGCTCATAAGCTCTAAGAAATTTATTACAGTCAAACCTCATTTTACTTGACTATGTAACCTGAAACCTTAGTTTTAAAAGTAATATATCACTAACTAGCTCCTGCCTGCCACTGTGAATCCATGTCTCATCTGAGTTGGATGAATTACATGCTCTGCACTACCACCCTCACTTCTCCCATTATTGGCAATATCTAAATTGAATCTCTTGGGTCAGAATATTTCAGATCAACAATTATTTTTGTTATTATTTAATGCACTTTTATATCCAGATGAATGAGGTTCAACTGTATTAATAGTGATAAAATTCATATATTACTAAAGTATATATATTTTCAAATCTAATAATATATATCACAAAGTATTACTGTACTGTAATATAAATATAAATGATACTGTACTTTAAAAATATAAAGTATATTCTTAAGTCAAAACTGGTTTGTTACAGTAGATACTTCAGTACTATAACCAATTTCTCTTACTTCTATTATTTTATTTCCAAATGTTAAATAGGAAAAGAACATTAATATTTAATGGATTCATATCTTCAGATTGTAGAGATATTTAAGCCTATATCCAGAATTATTCATTGTCAAAGCTAATAATATATGGCTGATATATATGTACTTTAAGAACCGAATCAAGTTTCCATAAGTTATCTATTTGAAAATATTCACAAAGTTATTTTTAAATATGGTACAGCTTTACTAAATGTAATGTATTTTTAAGAATACATTTAAAGATTGTATATACGTATGTTTCTTTTCTTTTCACCATTCAGCTGACAGTGCAGTCTAAATCTCCATCTTGTGGGAAGCAAGTGAGAGTAGAAGTAACAGCTCTGATCATGTAGGACATGGTGCCATAGCTTCCTGAAGGTGCACTATCATAGAAATGTAGACAGATGTACGCTGCACCACCGCATGATAATCCACCTCCAATGCCAGGCTCTCTTTTATCCCGAGCACAACACAGTGTTGCATCGCCATCTTGATGTTTCTGCCAAAAAAATGTTTTGTCATTGCCAATTTATGTATTCAAGAAAATGAATGATTTTTTTTTTAACAAAATTCTCTTAAAAACAGTCGCATATCTGTGATCAGATTAAAGGTTTTCCACTTCTGCAGCCCAGTCTGTGGTCACACTTCCTTTTTGTAACCATCTAACTGATTAATCTGTTTCTTACTCCTCTACCTCCCTATATCTAAAACAATGATGTTTATACACATCTAGATAAGCAAAGTCATACCCTCTCTATTTTTCTCTTTATCAATGGCAATAGAATTCAAATGGACAATACAAAATGATCTACACAACAGTGATCATTTCCCCTATTCCTATTACTTGCATTCTTTCGCCCACCCTCCTCACCTATCTTGGTGACAAAATGAGTGTGAGAATTGAGTCCCATATACGCACCATACTTTTTCTCCTGATGATCCTCCCCATTCCCCCACACACAAGATATTACATCTTTGTTACCCTGGTATTCTCTGCAGGTATACTTATCAATTCCCGGACATCGGGTAAACATTTTTAGAACTGTGTCCCTTGGTGGTTTCCTGATTGCATTCATGTTGTACGTTTAAAGCAAGCTATGTGAAGCCACTACCTTTACAACTGCAACACAGAGCATTTCCTAACTTATAAACATTGCAATATACAGACAGCTACTCAAACTCATCTTGCTTACACGTGCACAGTGAATGCCACTGTCTCTACTGTGCATAGTTTGGAAAAATGTAAGTAAGTTAGCAGACATGTATACATGTGACTGCTCCTATCCTTACCATCACGGGTAAATAAAGTAGCAGATCCTGTCAAAGTCACCAAAGCAATTGGGCATCTCTTTGCTCATGTTTCCAAGGCCTACATTTACTCCCTCCTTTCTCCAATTCAACCCTGAGTGGGAAACTGCCCCACTTAGCTTATTAAAAATGCCTAGTCAATATATGCCTTGTTTGGTATTTTAAAACAGGAAACCGTTTCCCCTTTTCAATTTGGTTTCAAAAAAGGTTGGTCCATAAACTTCCCACTCTTACTACACACACATTTGGTTGTCTTTTTTTTATTTAGAAAAACTTATGACACTACTTGGCATTTCAACATTTTTCCATAGGCTCATTGCTTAGGCCTCTTAGGCAGACTACTGCTCTTCCTCAATAATTTCCTATAAGGAAGAAGCTTCAATGTTTGAGTAAATAACAGCCTTTCTCTTGATTTTGTGACAGTTGAAGGCATACCACAAGGCTGCACCCTTCATACTACCTTATTCCTAAATGGGACAGTCCATTTGACTTAATTAAAAGAGAAAAAATTAGTTTATGAGAGGATTTTACAAAGCAGAAGTGCTATACGAAGAGCAGAGTATATGGAGAGTAAAAGAAAGGTGAAGAGAGTGGTGAGAGAGTGCAAAAGGAGAGCAGATGATAGAGTGGGAGAGGCACTGCCAAGAAATTTTAATGAAAATAAGAAAAATTTTTGGAGTTAAACAAGTTAAGAAAGCCTAGGGAACGTATGGATTTGTCAGTTAAAAACAGAGTAGGGGAGTTAGTACATGGGGAGAGGGAGGTATTAGGTAGATGGCAAGAGTATTTTGAGGAACTTTTAAATGTTGAGGAAGAAAGGGAGGCGGTAATTTCATGAACTGGTCAGGGAGGTATACCATCTTTTAGGAGTGAAGAAGAGCAGAATGTAAGTGTGGGGGAGGTATATGAGGCATTACGTAGAATGAAAGCGGGTAAAGCAGCTGGAACTGATGGGATCATGACAGAAATGTTAAAAGCAGGGGGGGATACAGTGTTGGAGTGGTTGGTACTTTTGTTTAATAAATGTATGAAAGAGGGGAAGGTACCTAGGGATTGGCAGAGAGCATGTATAGTCACTTTATATAAAGGGAAGGGGGACAAAAGAGATTGTAAAAATTATAGAGGAATAAGTTTATTGAGTATACCAGGAAAAGTGTACGGTAGGGTTATTATTGAAAGAATTAGAGGCAAGACAGAATGTAGGATTGAGGATGAGCAAGGAGGTTTCAGAGTGGGTAGGGGATGTGTAGATCAAGTGTTTACATTGAAGCATATATGTGAACAGTATTTAGATAAATGTAGGGAAGTTTTTATTGCATTTATGGATTTAGAAAAGGCATATAATAGAGTGGATAGGGGAGCAATGTGGCAGATGTTGCAAGTATATGGAATAGGTGGTAAGTTACTAAATGCTGTAAAAAGATTTTATGAGGATAGTGAGGCTCAGGTTAGGGTGTGTAGAAGAGAGGGAGACTACTTCCCGGTAAAAGTAGGTCTTCGATAGGGATGTGTAATGTCACCATGGTTGTTTAATATATTTATAGATGGGGTTGTAAAAGAAGTAAATGCTAGGGTGTTCGGGAGAGGGGTGGGATTAAATTATGGGGAATCAAATACAAAATCCTAGGTAGTAGGTTGGTAGACAACAACCGCCCAGGGAGGTACTACCGTCCTGCTAAGTGAGTGTAAAACGAAAGCCTGTAATTGTTTTACATGATGGTAGGATTGCTGGTGTCCTTTTATCTGTCTCATGAACATGCAAGATTTCAGGTACGTCTTGCTACTTCTACTTACACTTAGGTCACACTACACATACATGTACAAGCATATATATACACACCCCTCTGGGTTTTCTTCTATTTTCTTTCTAGTTTATTGTTTATTTCCTCTTATCTCCATGGGGAAGTGGAACAGAATTCTTCCTCCGTAAGCCATGCGTGTTGTAAGAGGCGACTAAAATGCCGGGAGCAAGGGGCTAGTAACCTCTTCTCCTGTATATATTACTAAATGTAAAAGGAGAAACTTTCGTTTTTCCTTTTGGGCCACCCCGCCTCGGTGGGATACAGCCGGTGTGTTGAAAGAAAGAAATACAAAATGGGAATTGACACAGTTACTTTTTGCTGATGATACTGTGCTTATGGGAGATTCTAAAGAAAAATTGCAAAGGTTAGTGGATGAGTTTAGGAGTGTGTGTAAAGGTAGAAAGTTGAAAGTGAACATAGAAAACAGTAAGGTGATGAGAGTATCAAATGATTTAGATAAAGAAAAATTGGATATCAAATTGAGGAGGAGGAGTATGGAAGAAGTGAATGTTTTCAGATACATGTACTTGGGAGCTGACGTGTCGGCGGATGGATTTATGAAGGATGAGGTTAATCATAGAAAGGTGAGTGGTGCGTTGAGGTTCATGTGGAGTCAAAAATCGTTATCTATGGAGGCAAAGAAAGGAATGTATGAAAGTATAGTAGTACCAACACTCTTATATGGGTGTGAAGCTTGGGTTGTGAATGCAGCAGTGAGGAGGCGGTTGGAGGCAGTGGAGATGTCCTGTCTAAGGGCAATGTGTGGTGTAAATATTATGCAGAAAATTCGGAGTGTGGAAATTAGGAGGTGTGGAGTTAATAAAAGTAATAGTCAGAGGGCTGAAGAGGGGTTGTTGAGGTGGTTTGGTCATTTAGAGAGAATGGATCAAAGTAGAATGACATGGAGAGCATTTAAATCTGTAGGGGGAGGGAGGCGGGGTAGGGGTCGTCCTCGAAAAGGTTGGAAGGACAGGGTAAGGGAGGTTTTGTGGGCGAGGGGCTTGGACTTCCAGCAGGCGTGCATGAGCGTGTTCGATAGGAGTGAATGGAGATGAATGGTATTTGGGACCTGACGATCTGTTGGAGTGTGAGCAGGGTAATATTTAGTGAAGGGATTCAGGGAAACCGGTTATTTTTATATAGCCGGACTTGAGTCCCGGAAATGGGAAGTACAATGCCTGCACTCTAAAGGAGGGGTTTTGGGATATTAGCAGTTTGGAGGGATATGTTGTGTATCTTTATACGTATATGCTTCTAAACTGTTGTGTTCTGAGCACCTCTGCAAAAACTGTGATTATGTGTGAGTGAGGTGAAAGTGTTGAATGATGATGAAAGAATTTTATTTTTGGGGATTTTTTCTTCCTTTTTGGGTCACCCTGCCTCGGTGGGAGACAGCCGACTTGTTGAAAAAAAAAAAAAAAAAAGTTATAAGATAATGTTAAGGGTGCTTGAAATGCTCTGTATAGCCAGGAGCTTTTTATAATGTATGTGAATAATGTCAAGTGACAGTACGGTGGTACCTCGAATTTCAAACAGCTCCCAACTCGAACAATTATGTAAGTGTATTTTTGTAAGTGCTTTTGTAAGTGTATTTTTGGGGGGTCTGAAACAGACTAATCTAATTTACAATATTCCTTATGGGAACAAATTCATTCGGTAACGGCATTCAAATAGCCTTCTGGAACGAATTAAGGTCGAAATTCGAGGTACCACTGTACATCAATTGTATAATAAACCTTTTAGAAGTAATTCTTATTATTATTTCAATTGTATAGTTTACTTTTTAGAAATAAATATTATTATTACTATTATATTCAACCAATATCATACTCTTCCCTCCCTCCTGGAGAAGTTCCAGCAAATAATGTGTGCTCCTTCCCCCATTCATGCCCAAAGGCAAACATATTTGCCATAAACCTGTGCTCACCAATATGCTCAAATCATCGGATGAAGTAAGGTATGTGGCTGCCTTTCCAACTAGAGTAAACCAAGGACATTACTTGAGTCAGCAAGCAATTTCACAGCGGTTTTATACGATACTCATGGCTACCATACACACTACATTTATGTCCACCTCCTCAGTCACCGTTTTTTCAGACTCCAAGCACATTTTAAACTATCCAGAAATATGACTCTACATCCCTTAATGTTTGGTATACAAGAGTGGTTATGTCAAATTACTAAAGAGCACAAAGTTTTTTCCTAGATCCCTTTACATGCTGACATTTAGGGTAATAAAGAGAGATTCAATCACTTGCTCCACTGTTCCCAAACTGCTAATTCCCTACGGAGAAGTCCCTTTTTTGAAATATTTTCCAGTACTGCTCTAGTCTCTAAATCTGCTAGCAACAGTGCTGGTCTGAGTTAGAGGGAAACAACTGTGTTTTCAAAAACTGAAACTAGACAGATATAATGGCATTAGGCATCTATAACAATGGAAAGGATATGTAATATTAACTATAAAAAAGAATATTATAATATCTGTAAACTAATTATACTGTGTGAGTTTGGAATGATCTCCTTACCAAATTTTTTTTTTAATATCAGCCCACTCCCCAAAATTAATTTAGATTTGGATTTCAGAAATTGCCAAAATTTTTTACAAATAATGTGCCTGTAAAGAGATAATACTTTTCATTTTTTTTTTAATTCAAAAGGATTTCTGAAATAATGATTTTTATGAATAAAAGCAAAAATCCAAATCTGCAAGTTTTCCACAAAATGAACAGTTCTGTGATAGCATACCTGATCTGCTAAGAAAATGTTGTTAGCCACATGTACGATGTCTTGAGCTGACACAATATCTCCAAGATTTTCTGTATTGTGATATTCTTGAACAAGTGACAAGACCATCAAAGCCTGCATAAGCAAAATTAGAATAGAGACATATTGTGCATTATATACTAAAAAATATAATTTAGTAAAATACATACAGTGAACCTTCTGATAGTGCAAGGAATACATTCCTGAAAATCAGCAGCCTGTGAAAATTAGCTGTTTGAGGTGAAGAATATGTGCAAAAAATAGCATTATGCTCCACACCTTCAAATTAGTCAAGTTTTTTATTTTTAATAATGTTCTGGGTAAAAATTACTTTGGTTTACCTTCCTTACATTCTGTTTGCTGTTATCTGAAGCATATGGAGAGTGCAGGGAGGAGTGATGTGGGCCTACTGGGCCAGACTGGATGCAATGATACAAAACTGTAGCAAACATATAAAAACTCGCTGCACCTATACCAAACATACACAGGCACACATTCTTTTATCTGAAACCCTTGGGGCCAGTAGAGTTTAGAATTTCAGAATGAAAGTGGGGTCTAGGGCAGTACCCCATAATCAAACATTAACACTGCAGCAAAAACGTATGAATACTCACACCAAGTGGGATAAATAAAGACTACAAATACTACTATGGTTTATTTATTGGCAGATGTTGCAAGTTTATGGAATAGGTGGTAAGTTACTAAATGCTGTAAAGAGCTTTTATGAGGATAGTGAGGCTCAGGTTAGGGTGTGTAGAAGAGAGGGAGAATACTTCCCGGTAAAAGTAGGTCTTAGACAGGGATGTGTGATGTCACCAGGGTTGTTTAATATATTTATAGATGGGGTTGTAAAAGAAGTAAATGCTAGGGTGTTCGGGAGAGGGGTGGGATTAAATTATGGGGAATCAAATTCAAAATGGGAATTGACACAGTTACTTTTTGCTGATGATACTGTGCTTATGGGAGATTCTAAAGAAAAATTGCAAAGGTTAGTGGATGAGTTTGAGAATGTGTGTAAAGGTAGAAAGTTGAAAGTGAACATAGAAAAGAGTAAGGTAATGAGGGTATCAAATGATTTAGATAAAGAAAAAATGGATATCAAATTGGGGAGGAGGAGTATGGAAGAAGTGAATGTTTTCAGATACTTGGGAGTTGACGTGTCGGCGGATGGATTTATGAAGGATGAGCTTAATCATAGAATTGATGAGGGAAAAAAGGTGAGTGGTGCGTTGAGGTATATGTGGAGTCAAAAAACGTTATCTATGGAGGCAAAGAAGGGAATGTATGAAAGTATAGTAGTACCAACACTCTTATATGGATGTGAAGCTTGGGTGGTAAATGCAGCAGCGAGGAGACGGTTGGAGGCAGTGGAGATGTCCTGTCTAAGGGCAATGTGTGGTGTAAATATTATGCAGAAAATTCGGAGTGTGGAAATTAGGAGAAGGTGTGGAGTTAATAAAAGCATTAGTCAGAGGGCAGAAGAGGGGTTGTTGAGGTGGTTTGGTCATTTAGAGAGAATGGATCAAAGCAGAATGACATGGAAAGCATATAAATTTATAGGGGAAGGAAAGAGGGGTAGGGGTCGTCCTCGAAAGGGTTGGAAAGAGGGGGTAAAGGAGGTTTTGTGGGCGAGGGGCTTGGACTTCCAGCAAGCGTGCATGAGCGTGTTAGATAGGAGTGAATGGAGACGAATGATACTTGGGACCTGACGATCTGTTGGAGTGTGAGCAGGGTAATATTTAGTGAAGGGATTCATGGAAACCGGTTATTTTCATATAGTCGGACTTGAGTCCTGGAAATGGGAAGTACAATGCCTGCACTTTAAAGGAGGGGTTTGGGATATTGGCAGTTTGGAGGGATATGTTGTGTATCTTTATACGTATATGCTTCTAAACTGTTGTATTCTGAGCACCTCTGCAAAAGCAGTGATAATGTGTGAGTGTGGTGAAAGTGTTGAATGATGATGAAAGTATTTTCTTTTTGGGGATTTTCTTTCTTTTTTGGGTCACCCTGCCTCGGTGGGAGACGACCGACTTGTTGAATAAAAAAAAAAAAAAAAAAAAATGAAATAATGGGATAATTATAGACCAGGAACATGATTCTCAAGTGATGAAGCAGCACTATGACAGACGGCATTTTTAAAGACTTAACTGATCACACATTTTCACTTTATCAAATATGGGGACTTTTTCACCTGTGTTCACAATGTCATCATCATCACCACATCACTACTATTCTCATACTTATTTATATTTAACACCATTTCTTTAAATCATAAACAGTGGTAGCTCCAACACCATATTCTTTAGTAAGACACCGCACTGACACACCACGATCAAGCTTCTGCAGTAATTCTACTCTCTGCGTTATTGATAACGTTAGATGCTTCCTTTTCTTTTTCTCACTGTTACCCATAGGGGTATCTGCAGCTCTTTTTGATATTTTCACAGTGAAATTAAACACAGACACAAAATAAAAAGCAAAAACAAAACAGCAGCGAACAGCAGACACATGTGTGAACACTACAAGCACTGAGATACAACTGACGCCTGTGACTGGCTGTCAGTGACTGACGCTTCACATTCCATAAAAAACTTATGACACTACTTCGCATTTCAAATTTTAAAATTTTAGAATTTCGGATGAAGGAATGTGGACCTGTACCAAGTATAAAGGTTTAGTAGTCCCTCCAAACTGCCAGTGTCCTAAACCCCTCCTTTACCCCTAAACTGTCCAAACGTAGATCTATGTTTTTTTTTTTACATGCTTTCAAATGGGGAAAATCAAGGTTGGAGTGTTATGCGTGTAAATGTAGATCTATGTTTGGACAATTTAAGGGTTAACCCCTTGACTGTCGCAATCCCAAATCCAGAGGTGTCTCCTGGTGTCAAAAAATCCCCCCCCCCCAAAAAAAAAAAAAAAAAATTATGAAATGAAAGAGAACCTTTTCCCGATTGTAATGACACCAAAAGAACGAAACTTGATGGAAAACTGACAGAATTACGCTCTCGCAAAGTTAGCGACCTCAGCGATATTTACGAATCGGCGATTTCACCCACTTTGAGCCCTATTTTCGGCTAATTCCATTGTTCCAGTCAACCAAACTCATAGGTATTTCTTTAGAACTCCATTTTTTCTATCGATTGAGTGCAAGAAACTGCTCATTTACCGATTTCAACTACCCAATAACGTGGTAAGAAATTTCCAATTTGGCCAATTTCACGAAAATTAAAAAATATGACAATTTCAAAATATCCAGAATGAACAATGAAGACATTCCTGGTTCTAAAATAACATTTTCTTTGTTCAACAGTCACATCTCCAGGCCCCTCTGATATTATTCTTGCTTTCTATTTTGAATTTTTATTCAGACAAAAATAGAAGAATTACTCTTATGCAGACTACTGCAATATTGTAATAATTGTATAAATAATGTCAACCCATTCATGACTGCATATTAGAATGGCTACTTGGACATTTATTGGACAATGACATCATTTGTTTACTTTTGAACATCGGCAAAAATCAAACATTTCCCCTACTTTGAGCTCTATTTCAAGGTCCTTTTCATAGTAAAACCAATCAAAATCACCTCTATTTCTATAATACGTTTTCCATTCTATCAAATGAGACCAAGAAAACGAGAATACAAAAATAAATACTATAAGAAAATAGACCACAAATTTGGCAGTTTAATTAAAAAAAAAAAAAGTCAGTTTTTTTTTTCCTCATTATACACTGCGTGCTGAAGGATTTTTTTTATATGGTGCACACTGACCACACAGACCCATTCTCTCACATGTGGGCCTACCAGCTTTCTCCTGCTTGATATGAAGTCGCTAGAATTTATGAGTATATATATACGTGAAACACGGTGGCTCGTAAGACATATATGTAGTATATGACCAAAACAGTCAAAGGGTTAAAGTGCAGGCATTGTACTTCCCATTTCCAGGACTCAAGTCCGGCTAACCGGTTTCCCTGAGTCACTTCACAAAATATTACCCTACTCACACCCCAACAGCTTGTCGGGTCCCAAAAACCATTTGTTTCCAATCACTCCTATTTAACACACTCACACAAGCTTGCTGGAAGTCCAAGCCTCTCACCCACAAAACCTCCTTTACCCTCTCCCTCCAACCTTTTTGAGGACAACCCCCTCCCTCCAACCTTTTTGAGGACAACCCCCTCCCTCCAACCTTTTTGAGGACAACCCCCTACCCCGCCTTCCTTTCCCTACAGATTTATATGCTCTCCAAGTCATTCTACTTTGGTCCATTCTCTCTAAATGACCAAACCACCTCAACAACCCCTCTTCAGCCCTCTGACTAATACTTTTAGTAACTCCACACCTCCTCCTAATTTCCACACACTGAATTCTCTGCATAATATTTACACCACACATTGCCCTTAGACATGACATCTCCACTGCCTTCAGCCACCTCCTCGCTGCAGCATTTACAACCAATGCTTCACACCCATATAAGAGTGTTCGTACCACTATACTTTCATACATTCCCTTCTTTGCCTCCATGGATAACATTTTTCGTCTCCACAGATACCTCAATGCACCACTCACCTTTTTTCCTTCATCAATTCTATGGTTAACCTCATCCTTAATAAACCCATCTGCTGACAATTCAACTCCTAAATATCTGAAGACATTCACTTCTTCCATACTTCCTCTCTCCAGTGTGATATCCAGTTTTTCTTTATTTAAATCATTTAATACCCTCATCACCTTACTCTTATCTATGTTCACTCTCAATCATGTAAATATATTTATTAAAAAACAGATATAAAATTTTATGGTTCTGGAAGGCATGTCTCTGATGCTTAGGAAAACAGGTTGCAGAATCCTAACACTACTGCACTTTATTTTCTGGCATGTAAGGCACACTTCTTTTTCCCCACAAAAAGTCTTGGAAAATCAGCCTGCACCTTATATGCTCAAGGTCAGAGTCAAAGGTACGCTTTCGGTTACACTTCAGCAGTTGTTTACTAACGTTACGTTACAACTGCTTGGAAACATCGTCTTATATGCTCATGCACTTCATATGCCAGAAAATATGGAAAAAATTATTTTCAGGAATGTATTATTATTATAAATGTTTGGGTGACCAACATGACCTACTATATTTCAATATTTATTATTTACTGAAGGTTTAGAAACCTGCTAAAGAGTAAATTATCCATACAATTTTATGTCCCAGTTAATTTTAAATTGTATTTTTACATTTCAGGGCCCAAGAAATTTCCATGGAACATACATCTATGTATTTTATAAAATGAATAAAAAATAAGAGTAAAGCTGACCTCAACAACCAGCTGTCTATATTCTGGCTGAGGGATGGTATTGAGTACAGTCTCAACCTCTAGTGCAAACTTCAATTCACCTGCTGTCATCTGTAAGAGAAGATACCTATTGTAGTACAAGTATATAATAAAAATAATATACAGTATAACTCATCAAAGAATCTTTTAAAATATGATAAAGCTTTTAATCAATCTAAGTATTACAAGTAATGATATAAGTGCAGCAATTTTAAGATTAGGTATTACGGCAAATTTTTATATCACGATTCTTCTATACTCTGCATTATTTTTTTGATTTTACGCATAATGGCTATCTCCCACCATTGTATGGTGATCCCAAGAAGAAAACATTCACCATCAGTCACTCAACTGCCGAATTTCCAGAAGCGTGCAACATCACAATCAAATTACGGGCACCCTCTAATTGCAACATCCCTGCCCCTCCTGCAGAGTGCAGGCACTGCCTCTCTCACCTCCAAAACTAAAGTCTGATTAACCAGTTTCCCTAAATCACACTCAACAGCATACCCATTAAAAAACACTTGTCTTTATTCACTCCTATCTATATTGTTCCAGACCATGGAGCTGAACTCTTCTTCAGGCTGAGGAACTGACCACCTCAAATACTTTTCCTCCAAGACTGGATTGATTACATCATCTTTATTTCACTAAAACTGCACCCTCTAAATTTAACTGAAGAAGCCTACTGTGTAGTTGAAACATTTCATCAATAAAGATACCAAACTGTTCCACATGTCTCTTAATCTTCAACTTATATGCAGTTAATGTAGGATCATTCTCCACTTATTCTTTAACTACTCCAGATGTCCTAGGTCTAACAGACTTCACCCTTCCTGATCTTTGCTTAACCCTTTGAGGGTTTTGGTCGTACTAGTACGTCTTATGCGTAGGGGTTTTTGACGTACTAGTACGCATAAATTCTAGCGGCCTCAAATCTCGCGCGAAAAGGCTGGTAGGCCTAGGTGTGAGAGAATGGGTCTGCGTGGTCGGTGTGCGCGGTAGAAAAAAAATCTGGGACCCAGTGGTGCATTGTGGGAATGCCCTCTTAGTAAACAATGTCCACCATGCCTCGCGGTAAGAAGGTCCTCACTCCTCGGTGAATTGGGACACTTTTGTTCCCCAGTGACAGTTCTAATAGTGATGGAAGTGCCAGTGAAGATGAGTTTCGTGGTTTTAGTGAGGTTTTGACCGAAACTAATGACCATAATATCGGTAATAGTGAGGAAAACCCAGACGACCCTCAGCCTTCCACCTCTGGTGCTGGGCCCTCTTGTTCACGTTCAGTTGTTCCAGAACCCAAAAGGAAACTTCTATTTTCCCAAATCCCAGACTCAGGTGAGAGCATGGGTGATGATAGTGATAGTGAATATGAACTACAAGCTCTTCAAACTAGTTCCAGTAGTGATAGTGAAGTGCAATATTCCCCAGTGAAGCGTCAGTATATACTACGACGATATATGCGCTCTGGTAGTGTGCCATATGTTATACCAAGGGGAAGGAGTGTATCTTGGAGTACATCCCGTGGCTGTACAACAGGAACAGACAGTGAAAATGACGAAGATACTGTTGCAATTGGGATGGAAAATGTGCGTGGTGGTAGTGGTGCTGGCGGTGAGGCACCAGCAGTGGGCCACGCTGCCACCCATGCCGCTGCCTCAGCTGATCTAGAACAAAGGCCACCATCCCCCACTCACCCACCACACCAGCCTCCACAACCACAACCTCCACAACCACAACCTCCACAACCACAACCACCTGTCATTGTCCAGTACCCACCAGCAGACCGCACCTGGGATTGGCAGGAAGCTGTCAATTTTGTTCCAAATCCCCACCAGTTTGATGACAGCCAAAGTGGAATACGGCCATCTTGTGCACTTGGGAACAATGCCACTGAACTGGAATGTTTCGAGTTATTCTTTGACGAACCACTGATGAAAAGTATTGTCATGGAAAGCAACACATACTACGAGTACACCATGGCAAACATTACTTTCACCAAAATCACGTCTACACCAGTGGAAGGAGGCAACTGTGGCTGAGATGTATCTTTTCTTTGCCACAATAATGCTTATGCCACATGTGTATAAGCACAAAGTGAAATCATACTGGTCAACAGACCCCCTGATTGCAACACTAGGTTTCAGTGATATAATGCCAGTGAATCGATTTGTGCTAATGTTACGCATGCTTCACTTCTCAGATAAAACCAGGCCTGACAGAACTGACAGGTTATATAAGATTAGGAATGTGTTTGTGTATCTGAAACAGAAATTCAGTACGCATTTTTATCCCTTCAGGAAGCTTGTAATTGACGAGTCTTTGATTCTGTTCAAAGGAAGACTCTCTTTCAAGCAGTACATACCAAGCAAGAGGAAACGCTTTGGTATAAAGTTGTTTGTGCTTTGTGATTGTTACAGTGGTCTGGTATTGGATATTATTGTGTACACTGGAAGTTATACATTGCAAAATACCAGGAAGTTATTGGGCATCTCAGGTGATGTGGTTCGAACAATGATAGAACCATACCTTGGTAAGGGGCATATATTATATACAGATAACTGGTACACAAGCCCCTCACTCAGTGATTTTTTGCGAGTGAACATGACAGATGTGTGTGGCACAGTGCGTGCAAATCGGAAACATATGCCCAGGTTTGACGCTGGCACTCGTAGAGGTGAGGTGCAGGCATTTGCTGCCATTGACATCATGGCATTTCGGTGGCATGACAAACGAGATGTCACACTGTTGTCATCAATTCACCCTAATGAAATGGCAGACAGTGGCAGGCAGCATAGAGAGAGAAATGAACCCATTCTAAAACCTGCAGCTGTGATTGATTACACCTTCAACATGCATTCAGTGGACAAATGTGACATGCAGATTGGGTTTGCTGATTGTGTTCGCAAGAGTTATAAGTGGTACATCAAACTGTTTTTCCATCTTCTGGACATTTCCATGCTCAATGCTTATAATATGTATAAGATGAGCACCAGAAACAAACCACAGTACGGCGAATTCTGTTTGTCTGTCATCAGACAAATAGTATTCAAGTACCAAGGAACAGCACCTGCAATTGACCGCCCACCAAATTTTCAACAACTACCTGCTCGTCTGAAGCATGGTGATCACTTCCTGGTAAAACTGCCTGCTACTGCTTTGAAGAAAAAGGCTCAGAAGAGGTGTTACGTCTGTGCACATACAAAAAAAAAAAAAAACACAACGCAGAGACACTCGTTTTATGTGTGAGGAGTGTAAAACTACACTGTGCATGACACCATGTTTCAAAGAGTTCCACAGGCTTCAGAACTTCTAGAAACATTCCCTGTGACTGTATATGTGTATATAAAATATAGAAAAATAGTAATAAACAACATTTCATATCGTTTGTTTGTGTAAATATTTTCTGTAAACAAAATAATGACAACAGTGTTTACGCCCTTATTGTGTAGTATTGAAAAAGAAATAACTTACAAAATACTGATCATGTTGGCCTCAGAGGCCATAAAAGTTACTCAGAAAAAGAAAAATTGAAAAATAATTGAAAATAGTACATAAAATATTAAATAGAAAAATACCGGGTGACGGCAGTCGGCAATGTTACCATATGTTGTTCAATTTTGGCAAATTTCACGCCTCCATATCTCGGTAAGTATTGACGTTAAAATTTTTTTGTTTAGCCTATAATGTTTAGAAAAAAAAAAACTATTTTTTCATAAGAAAAAATAATTTTTTTTTTTTTTGAAATTTGGCCGACCCTGAGAACGAGTTTCGGAGAGGGCCTGTCGACCCTCAAAGGGTTAATAATGGATGGGACTACCTCTACTAGTAGTCAAGAGAAAGTGGACCTCTTTGCTGAACACTTTGCATTTTGCAAGTTCCTGATTAAGCAAAGTGTGTCAAAATTGTCAGTGGTGACAATAAGGCTTGACCAAGAAAAGGCTGTGGGCCCAGACAAGTTGAGTCCAAGATTGCTGAGAAGATGTGCAGACCAGCAAGCAGCACCTCTAACTCGCATCTTTCAGCACTGCCTAGTACAGTGTAAAGAGGCAAATGTAGTCCCTGTTCACAAAAAGAAGAGCAGAGCAGAAATCAGCTACTACAGGCCAGTGTCACTCCTGTCAATCACTGGCAAGCTCCTCGAGACAATAATCTCAAGACAAATGACAGAGTTTTTTGACTACCACTCACTACTTTGTGACTGTCAGTATGGCTTCAGGAATGGTTACTCTGCTGCAGATCTGTTGTTAAACCTCTCCACTAAATGGCACCAGTCACTGGATAAAACCAAAGTCAGCTATGTGGTAGCACTGGACATTGCTGGTACTTTTGATTGAGGGTGGCACCCGGGCCTCTTAGCAAAACTGCAAGCTCTGGGAATTGCAGGCTCTATGCTATGTCTCCTCAGTGAATACCTTCATGGTAGATCTCTAAGGGTAGTTCTCAATGGAAAGGAATCAGTAAGACATCCTACTGGGGCAAGTGTTCCACAAGGAAGTGTGCTGGGACCATTGTCATGGAATGTCTACTTCAGTGACTTTCTTCATCTCATCCCAGAATCCCATGCACATGCAGACGACTGTACACTGACATTCACTTATCCAAGAAAAGAAATGCTAGCTGCTCTAAGCTACATCAGTCACTAGCTAAGAGCTATATTAGCTTGAGGAAATAGATGGCAAGTAACATTTGCACCTGAGAAAACACAAATGATGATGATCTCTAGGCACCATGATGATAATGCCGGTGCAGTAGTAAGGATGAATGGGAGGGTGTTGGCACCTGGAAAAGAAGTTGATATCGTTGGGGGGAAATTTGACTCCAAACTGACCATGAAAAACCACACTGTAAATCTTGCAAACAAGGCAGTCAGGAAGCTTACAGCACTTCGCCATATCTCGCATCTGCTTGACAGCAGGGGTTGCAAGATTTTGTACGAGGCACAAGTACGCTCACACCTTGAGTATGCTCCACTTTCTTGGTTCGCCTGCCCCCCTTCTCATCTGCGACTGCTTGACAGAGTAAAGAACAGAGCAAGACATCGCATCTCTCGCCTGGACCAATCCTGGATAGATCTGTCATTTCAGCAGAGTCTTCAACACAGGAGGGATGTGGGTGGCCTTACTGTTATGTACAAGGCCAATGTACTGTCAAAGTACCACACTTGGATCCACTTCGAGGAGAGCATGAAGCAAGCTTCTAAACCACAAGGTGGGCAGAAAGCAGCAACTTCACTCTGGCTGTACCCTTCTCCAGAACATCACTTCATCTGAGATCATTTATCCCCAGGATGACTCGAGTATGGAACACATTTGTACAGCATTATGATGTCAACGTGATAAAGTCAGTTGATCAAATGAAAATGCTGGCCCACAGATGGCTCCAACTTTATCCTGTTCCCTACTTGTATGTTTCATAATAAAATGCTTTCAATTGAGCTGATGTAGGTATCAGCTCTTAACCTGTCAATAAAGTTAGGAATCCTAGCTTTAAAAAAAAAAGAGAGAAAGAGTGTCCCTCTCTACAGGCAAAGGCAAAGAATAACAGAGATGCTAAAGGGGCCAGTACATCTTCAATATGGAAGGAGGCACTGGCCAGAGAAACAAAATATCAAATTTAAGTTAAGGAATCAAACAGGAGCCAAGAAACACAGGAAGAACTTAAAGCCAAAAATGATATTGACAAGACTCAAGAAATCGTAATGACACGATTGCAAATAAACCATACCCCCGGCCGGGATTGAACCCGCGGTCATAGAGTCTCAAAACTCCAGCCCGTCGCGTTAGCCACTATTGTGGCTAGCTGGTCTAGTGGCTAACGCGACGGGCTGGAGTTTTGAGACTCTATGACCGCGGGTTCAATCCCGGCCGGGGGTATGGTTTATGATATTGACAAAAACACAAAATATTTATTTTCTTATGCCAAATCTAGAGTATAAACCACATCCAGTATTGGGCCCTTACTTAAATGAGACTTACATGGATGACAGCAAAGCAATAAGTGAAATACTGAAGTCGCAGTATGACTCGGTGTTTTGTGAGCTGTTACTCAGACTAAGGGTTGAGTCTAAATGAATTTTTTAGACAGAGACTCAAAATTTGGTAAATTCAAGAATTTTTTATATAATCCAAACACCACAGGACTTAAAAAACAATAAATGAAATGCCCATGCACTCTGCCCCAGGCCCAGACTCGTGGAACTCCTGGTTCATCAAGAACTGCAAGAAACCCCTTTCACGTGCATTAACTATTCTATGGAGAAAGAGCATAGACACGGGTCATCTCACAGTCACTAAAAACAACAGACATAGTCCTACTCCACAATGGTGGCAGTAAAGCAACTGCAAAGAACTATAGACCGATTTCACTAACATCCCATATCATAAAAATCTTTGAAAAGATTCCAAGAAGCAAGATTGCCAACCTCTTGGATACCCAACAATTGCACAACCCAGGGCAGCATGGGTTTAGAACAGGTCACTCCTGCCTCTCACAGCTACTGGATCATTATGACATGGTCTTGAATGTACTGGAGAACAAACAAAATGCAGATGTAGTATACACAGACTTTGAGAAAGCCTTCGACAAGTGTGATCATGGTGTAATAGCACACAAAATGCATGATAAAGGAATAACAAGAAAAGTTGGTAGATGAATCTATAACCTCCTAACAAACAGAACACAAAGAGTAATTGTAAACAGACTGAAGTCAGAAGAGGCCACAGTGAAAAACTCTGTTCCACAAGGTACAGTACTCACCCCCATTCTTTTCTTCATCCTCATATCTGACATAGGCAGAGATGTAAATCACAGCACCGTGTCCTCCTTTGCTGACGACACCAGAATTTGCATGACAGTGTCATCCATTGAGGACACTGCAAATCTCCAAGTGGACATTACCCAAGTCTTTAAACTCAACAGTGCTTTTTACAACTTCTCTTTTTGCTTTCATTTCTTTATCCTTCTTTGGACCCATGATAGCTCATCTCAGAATAAAAAAAATTGCACCAAAACTGCAAAATAACAAAAAATGTACACAAGATGCACAACAAAAGCTCAAGAAATGTTTACAGTATGTGAGTTAGTGAGCACATGACCCAAGCCGTTCGTGTTGTTTGTCGACAACCACGAGAACATACAAAAACCAGGACATTTTTTCTCAAACCCCTCATTTGAAAACTGATTTGTTTGACAAGTAGTGCAGTTGATAACTGAGGTTCCACTGTACTGCAAACTGCAGACAAGAAGGGTAATATGCAGACACAGCAGATCAAGCCTATGTAAACACTGTCTTAATAAAAATTTCTTCTGCTATAAGTGCGTGTATAAGCTACCTGCTGACAGTTCCAGGGGTCATCACATCAACCTCATCAGCCCACTTTCAAAATATATTTTATAAACAACCTGAAAAATAAATATTATTACATTTATGGGAAGGGAGGAAGAGGGCTAGACCCTTGAAGATGATACAGCATCTGAGAGGCAATCAGGTTAGATCCAAGGAAAGGGAGGACAGTTCCAATTCCTTGGATCAAGAGCCTTCACTGGCATCACGGCACCTTCTGAGGGATAAATTGTATGTAAATTTCTTACCTCCTGAGTAAGACTCTGTGGTATTACTTTGCCTTCTATGTTGATTCCATGACACTGAAAAATAAAGCAATATTAAGCAAGGCAAAAAACATTATAAAACATCTACCTAATTTTTTTTTCAATGAAGTGGCTGTATCCCACCAAGGCAGGGTGACTTAAAAAGAAAAACAAGTTTTTCATTTTAAATTTAGTAATTTATACAGGATAAGAGGTTACTAGCCCCTTACTCCCGGCACGTTAGTCACCCCTTATGACACGCATGATTTACCGAGGAAGAATTCTGTTCCATTTCCCCATGGAGATAAGAGGAAATAAAGAAGAACAAGAACTATTAAGAAAGTAGAAAAAAATCCAGATGGGTTGGTATAGATGTGTGTATATACATGTGTAGTGTGACCGAAGTGTAAGTATAAGTATCACGATATATCTCTTACCCTGTGTGTATCTGCCTAATATACAGTATATACTGTACTGGCTAAGTATGGTTCTTACATATATAAATATAAAATTATAACACAGAAATATAACATATAAATCTTAATCTAATTTTAACCCTTCGAGAGTTCATCCTGTAGTTCTACGACTTTGAAGCCAGGGTCCAAGCTGTGGTACTACGTCATAAGCTCAGCACACTCAGATCAGACGTGAGCGGTAAATTTGGGCCTAGATGACAGAATGCATCTGTGTGGTAAGTGTGCACCATATAAAATAAATCCTGCATCACACAGTGCATGAGAAAAAACCTGCAACCGTGTTTATGGATTAAAACAGCAACCTTGCGGTGTATTTTCATATGGATTTTATGGTTGTATTTGCGGTTTCCCGGTCTCATTTGATAGAATGGATGATGCGTTACAGAGATATGATTCTGATTGGTTTTAGTATTGAAAATAGCTTGAAATTGAGCTTAAAATAGCAGAAACATTCGATTTTTGCAGATGTTCAAAACTAAACAAATCACATCACGTGTACAATCCATGACAGCTGGTGGGTCTAATGTGTGTTCATGAATGCGCTGATATTATTTATCAATTACAGTGGTACCTCAAGTTTCAAACAGCTCCCAACTCGAACAATTATGTAAGTGTATTTTTGTAAGTGCTCCTGTAAGTGTATTTTTGGGGGTCTGAAATGGACTAGTCTAATTTACATTATTCCTTATGGGAACACATTCGTTTGGTATTGGCACTCGGACAGCCTTCTGGAACAAATTAAGTTCGTAGCTCGAGGTATTACAATATTGCATAACAGTAAATCTTCTATTTTTTGGTGTGAATAAATTCTTTGAGTATAAAAAAATAAAAATGGAATTCATGTCTATAGCCTGGAAATGTAACTATTAAACAGAGGAAGTGTTATTTTCATGTTAGGAATGTCTGCATTGTTTATTCTGGACCTTATTTGGAAACGGGAATTTTGAACTTTGTGTGAAACTGACAATATTACCAACTTCCGATCACTTTATTGAGTAGTTGAAATAGTTGATTGGGCAATTTCTTGCACTCAATAGATAAAATGGAACACATAACAAGTGAAATAGGTAAGAATTTGGTCCAGTGGAACAATGTAATTGGTTGAAAATAATACTCAAAATGGGCAAAATCGCCGATATGTTAATATCACTGACAGCAAAATTCAAGAGCATAATTTCATAATTTTTTTTATTAAATTTCATACATTTTTGTTTTATTACCTTCAGAAAAAGATTCTCTATCATAAGAAATATTTCTTTTTAAATTCTTGGACCCTGTGGGGAATTTTCAAACTGGGGGCCTGGACCCTCAAAGGGTTAAAACTTTTCAGTTATTTGCCATAAAGGATATTTAGAATACACAAATAACCCGCACATAGAAGAGAGGAGCTTACGACGGCGGGTTATTTGTGTATTGTTCCAGTCACGGTATTGTGCCTTTTTTGTTATTTAAGATATTTAGAATGAGTACTTTATACATAGGTAGTAGGTTGGTCGACAGCAACCACCCAGGGAGGTACTACCATCCTACCAAATGAGTGTGAAACATAGCTAGAGTTCGTCACGGCCACGCTAGCTGGAGATTCGTCTGTAAAAACTTGCATTTGTGGTCACAGTGGTGCCTGTGCTAACCTTCCTATGGTGTAGAAATATACCTAGTTGGATGAATCTTATTGTGGCTAGCTGGTCTAGTGGCTAACGCGACGGGCTGGAGTTTTGAGACTCTGTGACCGCGGGTTCAATCCCGGCTGGGGGTATGGTCCCTTTATGACTTCCCTAAAGTGTTTCACAACAGTGTCAGTGTAATAGTCACCAGCACGGCTTGCAATAGCTGTGTTAGGGTGACTGTCATCAAAAAAGGTTTGCACTTTAAGCCACATTCCACACATTTCCTTAATCTTTGAAGTAGGCAACTTCTTCAATTTCTCTCTCCCCTCCTCCGAACCAGTTTCCTCAGGTCTGGCCTCTTGCTGTTGAAGTTGATCTAGCAGCTCATCAGTGGTTAGTTCTTCATTGTCCTCCTCCACCAACTCTTCCACATCATCCCCACTAACCTCCAACCCCAAGGACTTTCCCAATGCCACAATGGATTCCTCAACTGGCATACTCCTCTCAGGGTTAGCCTGAAACCCTTCAAAATCCCTTTGGTCTACACATTCTGGCCACAGTTTCTTCCAAGCAGAGTTCAAGGTCCTCTTAGTCACTCCCTCCCAAGCCTTACCTATAAGGTTTACACAATTGAGGATATTAAAGTGATCTCTCCAAAACTCTCTTAGAGTCAATTGAGTTTCTGAGGTCACTACAAAGCACCTTTCAAAAAGAGCTTTTGTGTACAGTTTTTTGAAGTTTGCAATAACCTGCTGGTCCATGGGCTGCAGGAGAGGAGTGGTATTAGGAGGCAAAAACTTCACCTTAATGAAGCTCATGTCCCCATAAAGTCGCTCTGCCACGTCTGTAGGATGACCAGGGGCATTGTCTAACACCAGGAGGCACGTAAGGTCTAATTTCTTTTCAGTTAGGTAATCTTTCACATTGGGGGCAAATGCATGGTGTAACCAGTCATAGAAAAAGTCCCTAGTGACCCATGCCTTACTGTTTGCCCTCCACAGCACACACAAATTAGCCTTGAGGATATTCTTTTGCCTGAACGCTCTGGGAGTTTCTGAGTGATACACTAATAAAGGCTTCACTTTGCAATCACCACCTTTGGTCTACACCACTAGCATTGGAACACATCAACAGAGTAAGCCTGTCTTTCATAGGCTTATGTCCTGGGAGTGCCTTTTCCTCCTGAGTAATGTAGGTCCTGCTTGGAATTTTCTTCCAAAACAGGCCTGTTTCATCACAATTAAAGACTTGTTCAGGTTTCAGTCCTTCACTGTCTATGTACTCCTTGAATTCCTGTACATATTTTTCAGCTGCTTTGTGGTCCGAACTGGCAGCCTCACCATGCCTTATCACACTATGTATGCCATTACGCTTCTTAAATCTCTCAAACCAACCTTTGCTGGCCTTAAATTCACTCACATCATCACTAGTTGCAGGCATTTTTTTAATTAAATCGTCATGCAACTTCCTAGCCTTTTCACTTATGATCACTTGAGAGATGCTATCTCCTGCTATCTGTTTTTCATTTATCCATACCAATAAGAGTCTCTCAACATCTTCCATCACTTGCGATCTCTGTTTCGAAAACACAGTTGAACCTTTGGCAAGAACAGCTTGCTTGATTGCCGTTTTGTTGCCCACAATAGTAGCGATGGTTGATTGGGGTTTATTATACAACCTGGCCAGCTCGGAGACACGCACTCCACTTTCATACTTAGCAATGATCTCTTTCTTCATCTCTATAGTAATTCTCACCCTTATTGCTGTAGCGATGGCACTAGTAGCTTTCTTAGGGCCCATGGTCACTTATTTTGCAGATAAAATCACCAAAAACACTGTAATAATACGAAATGTTCCGATTGTATGCTTGGATGTTACCGCGGAGGCTGGCTGGTAAACAATGCCACCGGCGGAACATGCGAGGCTGGCTCAGGCCGCACATTAGACGCGTCTCGGACGAACAACGTTGAGCAGGTTTTTTAGCTGTATGCGAGGCAAAATCTTAGCGATAAAATGTATTGGTATGCGGATTTAACGTTATGTAATGCCAACGGTATGCGGAGGTCCACTGTAATAGCATTTACTTAGCCTAACAATACTGCTTCCTTAACCTACTGAACCATGAACAATCATAAAACACATGAAAACATCATAAAATGGTAAAATTGGTAAATATGATTGGGAGGCTGGGCATTCACAAATGTTCAAAGCTCGTGAAAGTGGAACTCGCAAAAGTGGAGGGCTAGCTGTAAATCCAATTAATCCACTGCAGACACCCAAAAGTATTAGCAAAAAATATATTTTATAGAGAATAACTAAAGTTTTCCATAGAGAAAACAATGAGAAACATATATAGGACTAATGAAATGGATAAATGAACATTTAACATCACACTTACTTTTATTGAAGACTCTTGTTGGTGTATGGAAAAGGGCAAGGAGGGGAGAGGGAGGAGAGGTTATCTCTACCACAATCACTGCCAGCCTCTACCACTATCACCACCAGCCTCTACCACAATCACTACCACCCTGTACCACTATCACTACCAGCCTCTACCACAATCACTACCACTCTCTTCCACAATCACTACCACTCTCTTCCACAATCACTACCACTCTCTTCCACAATCACTACCACTCTCTTCCACAATCACTACCACTCTCTTCCACAATCACTACCACTCTCTTCCACAATCACTACCACTCTCTTCCACAATCACTACCACTCTCTTCCACAATCACTACCACTCTCTTCCACAATCACTACCACTCTCTTCCACAATCACTACCACTCTCTTCCACAATCACTACCACTCTCTTCCACAATCACTACCACACTCTTCCACAATCACTACCACTCTCTTCCACAATCACTACCACTCTCTACCACAATCACTACCACTCTCTACCACAATCACTACCACCCTCTACCACCACTGAATTTTATTGTGTTTCTCACCTTTATGAAAGGGCTGGCACTCTGAACTTTCTTTGGCCCCATGGTGGCTTATTTAGCAGTCGCACTCAATAAACAAGCACAAAAAAAAAAATGGATTATTATGAAACATTTTGGGTGAACGTGCAGGGTAATGCTCACTTGACGAGAAACAAAGCCAGACTGGCTCAGAATGCACGTGATGCTTTGTCTGGGCGCCAACGGGCAGACACGTTAGGTACAGCGGACCACTGTCAACTCGATGAAAACAGAGGTGATGAACAAAAACTGGGACAAAATTTTGATGAAAAAGTCGTTGAAAACCGAATTCAACGAAAACCAGGGCAAACAAAAACAGAGATTCCACTGTACTATTTAGATAAAGGTAAAGAAGTATTTGTGGCATTTATGGATTTGGAAAAGGCATATGATAGGGTGGATAAGGGGGCAATGTGGCAGATGTTGCAAATGTATGGAATAGGAGGTACATACGTATTAGGTTACTGACAGCGGTGAAAAGTTTTTACAAGGATAATGCGGTTCAAGTTAGAGTATGTAGGCGAGAGGGGGATTATTTCCCAGTAAAAGTAGGCCTTAGACAGGGATGTGTGATGTCACCATGGTTGCTCAATACATTTACAGATGGAGTTGTAAGAGAAGTGAATGCTCGGGTGTTGGCAAGAGGTGTGGGGTTAAAAGATAAAGAATCTAACACAAAGTGGGAGTTGTCACAGTTGCTCTTTGCTGATGACACTGTGCTTCTGGGGAATTCTGCAGAGAAGTTGCAGAGGTTGGTTGACGAGTCTGATAGGGTACGTAAAAGAAGGAAATTAAAAGTGAATATAGGAAAGAGTAAGGTGATGAGGATAACAAAAAAATTAGGTAATGGAGGGAGAGATTATGGAGGAGGTGAATGTGTTCAGATATTTGAGAGTGGATGTGTCAGCACATGGATCTATGAAGGATGAAGTGAATCATAGAATTAATTAGGGGAAAAAGGTGAGTGGTGCACCGAGGAATCTGTGGAGACAAAGAGCTTTATCCATGAAAGCAAAGGGTGAATGTATGAGAGTATAGTTAAACCAATGCTCTTCTTGTATGGGTGTGAGGCATGGGTTGTGAATGTTGCAACAAGGAGAAGGCTGGAGGCAGAGGAGATGTCATGTATGAGGGCAATGTGTGGTGTGAATATAATGCAGAGAATCCGTAGTTTGGAGATTAGGAGGAGGTGTGGAATTACTAAAATTATTATCCACAAGGCTGAGGAGGGGTTACTGAGATGGTTTGGACATGTAGAGAGGATAGAATGAAACAGAATGACTTCAAGAGTGTATAAATCTGTAGTGGAGGGAAGGCAGAGTAGGGGTCAGCCTAGGAAAGGTTGGAGGGAGGGGGGGAGTAAAGGAGGTTTTGTGTGCAAGGGGTTTGGACTTCCAGCAAGCGTGCATGAGCGTGTTAGATAGGAGTGAATGGAGACAAATGGTTTTTAGGACTTGATGTGCTGTGGGAGTGTAAGCAAGGTAACATTTATGAAGGGATTCAGGGACACCTGCAGGCCGGACTTGATTCCTGGAGATGGAAAGTACAGTGTCTGCACTCTGAAGGAGGGGTGTTAATGTTGGAGTTTTATAACTGTAGTGTAAGCATGCCTCTGGCAAGACAGTGATGGAATGAGTGATGATGAAAGTTTTTCTTTTTCGGGCCACCCTGCCTTGGTGGGAAACGGCTGATGTGTTAAAAAAAAAAAAAAGATACATGTGATTTTCAAAGAGCTAAAGAGCTAGCACAAAAAAATAAAATTCTTACAAAGAAGATGATGAAAATTTTCACACTGTTTATATACCTTCTTAATTTGGTATACACAAACTTTTTACAATTTAGTAGTAGACATAAAACCAAGCTTAAAAATGCTCCATGTCATACACTTCTGCACTTAATAATACAGTGTACCTTTTTATAGGTTTATATAATTGTACATATAATAAAAATAAATTGTGTGTGTGTGCAGGAGACCTTCACAAATTGAAGCTGAGTACTGTATTAAAGTCAATCCTCCATATAAGAGACTAATGGGGAGGGAGGGATGGAGAGGTGACTGGTAATGGCAACTCTGGTGGGTAGGGAAGATTGCTTTGCAGTGATAAGTCACAATAATGGACAATTCTATAACCAATGGTTCTGAATCGATTAACTCAAGTGGATTTTCTTCAATATTTCTAAAGGCTGATATATGGAGGGTTTACTGAATGTATGAAAGTGAACTAAGTTAAATGAGGCTGTGTTAATTATTTCTGACAGGGAAGCATTGAATATGTAAGAGGCATACAGTGCCTTGGATCAGAACCCTTCCCCCACACAGTGAAGTCAAAGATAGGTTCAATAATAAGCAATTTAGACCTTAAAGATCAAAGAAAATCTGAACAAGTTTACTCTAACAATTTTTTTAAACTTAGTTTTTAATGGAACTGTTAACTCCCTTAAAGATGAATAAATCTAGTAGCAGAGTACTGTAATAAAAGGGATTATTGTTGTTTTATTGTATTTACAAAGCACCAGACCCTTTTTGGTTATTCAGTGCTTTATTAAACACATTCCATTTCTAACATTACAAACTTACACTATTAATACCAACTAACTCTCATATTTCATGTCATAATCACAATGCAAGTCAAACTATTTAAAACTTATTTTTTACATTTTGCAACACATGTCCATAAAACATTATAATGTTATCAGCCAGGAGCGTGAGCAATTAGACAAGAGGGAAAATATCCCCACTATTTATGCCGAAAGAGAGGCTGAGTTCTTAGGCAAGGAGCTTGTAGGAGGAGTGTCACTCCTCCCAGAAAAGAAGTCTCCCTGCCACAGCTCTAAGGTGTCCCAACATTGGGGATATAATAAAAAGGAGGGTAAAATATACAGTCCTCTCTTTAATACTTGTTTTATTAATGTCTCCAAGTGAGTTTTTCTGTCTTTTCACTGACTAGCATTCATTTTTTTTTTTAACACTGGCTGTCTCCCACCAAGGTAGGGTGACAAAAAAAAAAAAACACTTTCACCATCTTTCACACTATCACTGTCGTACCAAATGTGGTGTGCAGAATAAGAATCATTCTTACATAAGCCATGCGTGTTGTAAAAGCCAACTAAAATGTCAGCAGTAATGCGCTAGTAACTTCCCCTTGTACAGATTACTAAAAAAAGACACAACTAGTTTTCATAACGCTACCAATATTTGGTTTTTGATATACTACACACATGATGGCCATCACCCACCAAGGCAGGGTGAAAAAAAAAAAAGGAAGCACTTTCACCAACATTCACACACATTACTCTCTTTGCAGAGACGAGCAGATGTGACTGTTCAGTTGTCACTCCAAACAGCAAATAGCCCAAACCCCCTCCTTTAACCCTTAAACTGTCCAAACGTAGATCTACGTTTTTTTCAACATTTGAAAGTACGTAAAAAAAAGAAGATCTTTTTTTGTTTGTTTACATTTGAAAACGTGTAAAAAACTTTGATCTACTTTTTTTTTGTTATATTTGAAAATATGTAAAAAAAACGAAGGTCTACTTTTGGAGCCCTACGCATGTGAACGTCGATCAGCTTGGACAGTTTAAGGGATAAAGAGTAGGCATTGTACTTCCTACCTCCAGGACTAGAGTGTGGCTAACCAGTTTCCTTGAATCCCTTCACAAAATATTACCCTGTTCACACTCCAACATCTTTTCAAGTCCCAAAAACCATTCATCACTCATTCCTATCCAACATGCTCACACATGCCTGCTGTATGTCCAAGCCCCTTGCATACAAAACCTCTTTTACTCCCTCCCTCCAACCTCTCCTGTGATGACCCCTACCCCTCCTTGTCTCCACTACAGATTTATACATCCTCCAAGTCATCCTATTTTGCTCCACCCTCTCTAAATGACTATACACTTCTGTATTTTTAACTTTATAGTAATAACTGCCATATAGGCAACTCTATTTTTAAAAAATAAAGAGATGTTGCCTAACAATTATTTTAAGAACATAAGAACATAAGAAAGGAGGAACACTGCAGAAGGCCTGTTGGCCCATACTTGGCAGGTCCTTTACAATTCATCCCACTAACAAAACATTTGCCAAACCCAGTTTTCAATGCTACCCAAGAAATAAGCTCTGATGTGCAAGTCCCATTCAAATCCAACCCCTACCGCTCATGTACTTATCCAACCTAAATTTGAAACTACCCAAGGTCCCAGCCTCAATAACCCAACTAGGTAGACTGTTCCACTCATCAACTACCCTATTTCCAAACCAATACTTTCCTATGTCCTTTCTAAATCTAAACTTATCTAATTTAAATCCATTACTGCGGGTTCTCTCTTGGAGAGATATCCTCAATATACTATGCTCTTCTTGTATGGGTGTGAGGCATGGGTTGTGAATGTTGCAACAAGGAGAAGGCTGGAGGCAGAGGAGATGTCATGTATGAGGGTACTACAATATTCAAGAAGCTGCATAGTATAACATCTGTTCAACACAAACCTTTTCTAGAATCTTCCAAATACGGGGGTAAAAGTTGCGAGGAACACGGTTGAGAGCTCCATCTAACCTGCGACGTCTCAGCCACTGACCGTATCGATCACTTTCACTGTCATCCGATTTTCCTTCTGCCGTTGTTGAACCAAGGAAACTACCTATTGCACTTTTCTAAAAGTTAGAAGAAAATTACATGAAGAACCGATACAAATTCAGTATATAAATTATTTTATGAAATGCAAGTACAGTGCAAAACCTGTACCATACTGGACTTCTTTGCACATTACATACTATAATTTGTTAAAGTCTGTATCCTTCTATAAAGGCAAACAGTGTTTAGTATAATATTCCACTACTCACCTGGTTAGGTATATGGACACACTTATTTTTGAGAGAGAAAAAAAAAAGTGTTGAAGGGAGCAGAGTGTTGGATCAGTGGTAATAAGAGTACAAGATTTTGCTGTTAAAATAGATACTGATTCCAAGTAACTCTGATCACACAAAAGTAGGGAACACTACTGAGCAGTGTATACTATTTACTGTATTTTATGCACATGTATACATCAACAAATGTTCTGCAGTTATGGATACTATTTTTTTTTTGTATTTAGCATGGATGATTTACCAGATTTCCATAATGACACTGGTTAGTCAGGTGTATAATCAATAATGGGGAGGGATTAACAGTATTGCATAAGCATACCTTGTTATATTTTCAGAGGTAGGACCATGATATCTTAATAATATGGGTCAACCTTCAAAGTGCCTTAAATTATTAGGGAAGAAAACCAAAGTTTTATTTAAGAAAATAATTAATCTTAAGTTTTCTGACAAGTATAACACTAGTCTAAATATGAAGCATTTCACTGCCACATGCACCATCACTAACAACTGATACTAACAGATGTAATTTCTCCATAAAAATAAAACTCCTCACTTAAGGTTTCATAATACTTTTAATAAGAAACCATATGGTGTTATTTTACTGCTGCCTCTTTAGCTAAACAAACCTGTGACAATCTACTGGTGGTCTATTCCTACGGTCTGTTAAAATGATCTTCAGGACAAGAAATATTGAACAAACTCTTTCACAACTCTCCAAGTGGATCCTAATCATTTCTACACCGGTATAACCTTGTATAATTTTCTGGCTAGGGAGACTATGTGTATACCTTGCTAACTTTCGAGTAGTATACTTAGCTAATTATCACAAAAATAATGATTCTGTGATTTTGTGTTCTCAGTTACTGGTATATATACCTTTGATATACCTTTGAAGAGTTTCGAGAGTTTGTCTACTCTCTGAGCCCGGCCATGGGCCAGGCTCGTCTGGTGACATATTTATATACCAGTATCAATGGCAGATGTAGCATTATAATTAATCAAGTACCTGTGGAAGGGTCTGTAAAATAATTACAAGGGAAATGTAATGTACAGGTCTGCCATCACAAATCCAGCCTCAGTGGGACCTGTAGTGTGCCGGATTATTGAGTTTGCCGGATTACAGGGTGGTTAGATTAGAATATACAGTGGACCCCCGCATAACGATGGCATCGCATAGCGATTTTTCCGCATAACGATTACTTTTATCGCAAAATTTTTGCCGCGCATACCGATTAAAAACCCGCATACCGATTTTCGTCCGAGACGCGTCCAATGTGCCCTCAGCCAGCCTCACATGTGCCGCTCCGTCCCATTGTTTACCAGCCAGCCTCCGCGGTAACATCCAAGCATACACTCGGAATATTTCGTATTATTACAGTATTTTCGGTGCTGTTTCTGGAAAATAAGTGACCATGGGCCCCAAGAAAGCTTCTAGTGCCAACCCTACACCTCAAAGGGTAAGAATTACTAAAGAGATGAAGAAAGAGATAATTGATAAGTATGAAAGTGGAGTGCGTATAGCCGACCTAGTCAAGCTGTACAAGAAACCCCAATCAACCATCGCTACTATTGTGGGCACCAGAAAGACAATCAAGGAAGCTGTTCTTGCCAAAGGTTCAACTGTGTTTTCGAAACAAAGATCGCAATTGATGGAAGATGTTGAGAGACTCTTATTGGTGTGGATAAATGAAAAACAGATAGCAGGAGATAGCGTCTCTCAAGCGATCATATGTGAAAAGGCTAGGAAGTTGCATGAGGATTTAATTAAAAAAATGCCTGCAACTAGTGATGATGTGAGTGAATTTAAGGCCAGCAAAGGTTGGTTTGAGAGATTTAAGAAGCGTAGTGGCATCCATAGTGTGATAAGGCATGGTGAGGCTGCCAGTTCGGACCACAAAGCGGCTGAAAAATATGTGCAGGAATTCAAGGAGTACATAGAAACTGAAGGACTGAAACCTGAACAAGTGTTTAATTGTGATGAAACAGGCCTGTTCTGGAAGAAAATGCCAAGCAGGACCTACATTACTCAGGAGGAAAAGGCACTCCCAGGACATAAGCCTATGAAAGACAGGCTTACTTTGTTGATGTGTGCCAATGCTACTGGTGATTGCAAAGTGAAGCCTTTATTAGTGTATCACTCTGAAACTCCCAGAGCGTTCAGGCAAAAGAATGTCCTCAAGGATAATTTGTGTGTGCTGTGGAGGGCAAACAGTAAGGCATGGGTCACTAGGGAATTTTTCTATAACTGGTTACACCATGCATTTGCCCCCAATGTGAAAAATTACCTAACTGAAAAGAAATTAGAACTTAAGTGCCTCCTGGTGTTAGACAATGCCCCTGGTCATCCTACAGACGTGGCAGAGCGACTTTATGGGGACATGAGCTTCATTAAGGTGAAGTTTTTGCCTCCTAATACCACTCCTCTCCTGCAGCCCATGGACCAGCAGGTTATTTCCAACTTCAAGAAACTGTACACAAAAGCTCTGTTTGAAAGGTGCTTTGTAATGACCTCAGAAACTCAACTGACTCTAAGAGAGTTTTGGAGAGATCACTTTAATATCCTCAATTGTGTAAACCTTATAGGTAAGGCTTGGGAGGAAGTGACAAAGAGGACCTTGAACTCTGCTTGGAAGAAACTGTGGCCAGAATGTGTAGACAAAAGGGATTTTGAAGGGTTTGAGGCTAACCCTGAGAATCCTGTGCCAGTTGAGGAATCCATTGTGGCATTGGGAAAGTCCTTGGGGTTGGAGGTTAGTGGGGAGGATGTGGAAGAGTTGGTGGAGGAGGACAATGAAGAACTAACCACTGATGAGCTGATAGATCAACTTCAAGAGCAAGAGGCCAGACCTGAGGAAACTGGTTCAGAGGAGGGGAGAGAGAAATTGAAGAAGTTGCCTACTACAAAGATAAAGGAAATCTGTGCTAAGTGGCTTGAAGTGCAAACCTTCATGGATGAAAATCACCCTCACACAGCTATTGCAAGCCGTGCTGGTGATTATTACACTGACAATGTTGTGAAACACTTTAGGCAAGTCATAAAGGAACGAGAGGTACAGGCCACTATGGACAGATATCTTGTGCGAAAGAAGTCCAGTGACTCTGAAGCTGGCCCTAGTGGCATTAAAAGAAGAAGGGAAGTAACCCCAGAAAAGGACTTACTACCTCAAGTCCTAATGGAAGGGGATTCCCCTTCTAAACACTAACACACTCTCTCCCCTCCTCCCATCCCATCAATCATCACCAGATCTTCAATAAAAGTAAGTGTCATTTAATTGTGCATGCCTTTTTCAGTTTGTGTGTATTAAAATTAACATTTCATGTGGTAAAAAAAATTTTTTTTCATACTTTTGGGCGTCTTGCACGGATTAATTTTATTTCCATTATTTCTTATGGGGAAAATTCATTCGCATAACGATTATTTCGCATAACGATGAGCCCTCTTGCACGGATTAAAATCGTTAACCGGGGGTCCACTGTACTTAACCCTTTGAGGGTCGACAGGCCCTCTCCGAAACTCGTTCTCAGGGTCGGCCAAATTTAAAAAAAAAAAAAATTATTTTCTCTTATGAAAAGATAGAGAATCTTTTCCCGATCATAAAGACACCAAAAGTTTGAAATTTGATTGAAAACTTACGGAATTATGCTCTCGCAAAGTTAGCGGTCACGGCGATGTTTACGCATCGGCGATTTTGCCCACTTTGAGCCCCATTTTCGGCCAATTTCACTGTACTAGTCGACAAAAAACATGAATATTTCGCTAGAACTCCATTTTTTCTATCGAATGGGTGCAAGAAACCACCCATTTATAAATTCAACTATCCAGTACAGTGGTCAGAATTTAGTAATTTTGCCAATTTCACACAAATTTCAAAAAATGCCAATTTCCGAATAGGGTCCAGAATAAACAAGAAAGACATTCCTGGCACTAAAATGACATTTCCTCTAGTCATTAGTCACGTCTCAAGGCCCCTCTTATATTCTTTTGCTTTCCACTTTGAATTTTTATTCTCACAAAAAATATAAGATTTACTGTTATGCAGACTACTGCATTAGTGTAAAAAATGGTATAAATATTATTGGTGCACTTGTAAAAGAATATTAGACTCACCAGTTGACGTGTATTGCACGCTTGGCACGATTTGTTTACTTTTGAAGTTTGGTAAAAATCGAACATTTCTGCTACTTTGAGCTCAATTTCAAGGCACCTTTCATTGTAAAACCAGTCAAAATCATCTCAATTTCTGTAAAATGTCTTCCATTCTATAAAATGAGACCAAGAAAACTAGAATACAACAATAAATACCATACGAAAATACACTGCAAAGTCGCTGATTTATTAAAAAAAAATGGTCAAAGTTTTTTTTTTCTCATTATGCACTGTGTGCTGCAGGATTTTTTTTAGACTGTGCACACTGACCACATAGACCCATTCTTTCATATGTAGGCCTACCAGCTTTCTCCCACTAGATTTGAGGCTGCTAGAATTTATGAGTACTAGTACGTCAAAAACCCCTACGCGTAAAACGTACTAGTACGACCAAAACCCTCAAAGGGTTAATAAAATTAACCAACTTGACTTACACAAGAAAGTTCACCGAACATCGGCAAAAATCGAAAATTTCTGCTACTTTGAGCTCAATTTCAAGGTACTTTTTGTCATGAAACCAATCAAAATTGTATCTATTTCTGTAATACATCTTCCATTCTATCAAGTGAGACAAAAAAAAAAAAAATGAGAATACAACCATCAAAACCATAAGAAAATATACCGCTAAGGGGCAGCTAATGGCTGAGAAGTAAACTCTGTTATTTACTGTCCAATTTTTTTAATTTTTGGTGTAAATTAGGAAGCATCTTTCCATCATACATTGCCCAAGTTTCAATAAGATAGCCCAACAAACTGAGAAAAAAAAATATTTACCAAAAATCATATATGGCAAGCCCAAGCCAGGTACACAAATAACCCGCACATAAAAGAGAGAAGCTTACGACGACGTTTCGGTCCGACTTGGACCATGTGACTTTGTCAACGGTCCAAGTCGGACTGAAACGTCGTCGTAAGCTTCTCTCTTTTATGTGCGGGTTATTTGTGTATCGTTCCAGTCACGGTATTGTGCCTTTTTGTTATTTATTTCCAAGCCAGGTACTGAAAATAAGTCAGTGTGTCTGACTTTTTTGGGTTATCCTACGTTCTTTATACATATGCTGCTATGTATGATAATCTGTGTAACTGTACATGTATTTATGTATACATGAATAAACTTACTTCTATTCTGTCGAATGAGCACAAGAAACCGCCCATTCACCTATTTCAACTACCCAATAAAGTTGTCAGAAATTGGCAATTTGGCCAATTTCACACAAATTTCAAAAGATGCCAATTTCAAAATAGGGTCCAGAATAAAAAATGCAGATATTCCTGGCACTAAAATGACATTTTCTCTGTTCATTAGTCACATTTCCAAGCCCGTCTTATATTATTCTTGCTTACTACTTGGAATTTTTATTCACACAAAAAATAGAAGATTTATTTTTGTGCAGATTACTGCATTATTGTAATTATTTAAACAATTATGTCAACCCATTTGTGACTGCGTACTGGAATGGCCAGTTGGATACGTATTGGAAGGTGACGTCATTTGTTTACTCTTGAACATCGCCAAAGAATCTAACATTTCCACTACTTTGAGCTCAATTTTGAGGTACTTTTCATAGTGAAACCAATCAAAATCATATCTAGTTCTGTATATCGTCCATTCTATCAAATGAGACCAAAAAAATGAGAATACAACCATAAAAAAAACACAAAAATATACCACTAAGGAGCAGCTAATGGCTAAGAAGTGAACTCCTTTATTTATGGTCCAATTTCTTTCATTTTTGGCGTACATTAAGAAGCATCTTTCCACCATACATTGGCCAAGCTTCAGTAAGGTAGCCCAACAAACAACTGAGTAAAAAAAATATTTACCAAAATCATATATGGCAAGCCCAAGCCAGGTACTAAGAAATAAGTCACTGTGTCTGACTTTTTTGGGTTACCCTAGGTTCTCTACACATATGCTGCTATGTATGATAATCTATGTTATCCCAGTTTTTGTTCATCACCTTGGTTTTCATCCGTCGTACTGAACATGTCCGCCTGCCCGCGCACACACAAAGCATCCCATGCATGCATTCTGAGCCAGTCTGGCTTTGTTTCTCTTTGAGTGAACATTACCTTGCACATTCATACGAAACATTTCATTACAATCCATTATTTTTGGTGCTTGTTTATCGAGTGCAACTGCTAAATAAGCCACCAAGAGCCAGAGAAAGTTCCGAGTGCTAGCCCTTCGACAAAGAAGGCGAGAAACACGATAGAATTCAAGAAAGAACTGGTCACCAAGTATGATAATGGTGTGGGCGTCATCAATCTTGCCAGGATGTATGGGAAGTCTTCATCAACGATCAGTTCCATCCTGGCGAAGAAAATAGAAATCAAGGAAGCTGATGTTGCGAAAGGGGTAAATGTGCTAACGAAACAGAGATCTCCTACAACTGATGATGTTGTGAAGTTGTTGTTGGTGTGGATCAGCGAAAAACAGTTGGGAGATACAGTGGACCCCCGCATAGCGACCTTAATCCGTGCAAGAGGGCTGGCTGTTATGCGAAATGTTCGCTATGTGAATGAATTTTCCCCATAAGAAATAATGGAAATAAAATTAATCCGTGCAAGACACCCAAAAGTATGAAAAAAAATTTTTTTTACCACAAAAAAATGTTAATTTTAGTACACACAAACTGAAAAAGGCATGCACAATTACATGACACTTACTTTTATTGAAGATCTGGTGATGATTGATGGGATGGGAGGAGGGGAGAGAGAGTGTTAGTGTTTAGAAGGGGAATCCCCTTCCATTAAGACTTGTTCTTCCAGAACAGGCCTGTTTCATCACAATTAAACACTTGTTCAGGTTTCAGTCCTTCAGTTTCTATGTACTCCTTGAATTCCTGCACATATTTTTCAGCCGCTTTGTGGTCCGAACTGGCAGCCTCACCATGCCTTATCACACTATGGATGCCACTACGCTTCTTAAATCTCTCAAACCAACCTTTGCTGGCCTTAAATTCACTCACATCATCACTAGTTGCAGGCATTTTTTTAATTAAATCCTCATGCAACTTCCTAGCCTTTTCACATATGATCGCTTGAGAGACGCTATCTCCTGCTAGCTGTTTTTCATTTATCCACACCAATAAGAGTCTCTCAACATCTTCCATCACTTGCGATCTTTGTTTCGAAAACACAGTTAAACCTTTGGCAAGAACAGCTTCCTTGATTGCCGTTTTCTTGGCCACAATAGAAGAGATGGTTGATTTGGGTTTCTTGTACAACCTGACCAGGTCGGTGATACGCACTCCACTTTCATACTTATCAATGATCTCTTTCTTCATTTCTATAGGAATTCTAACCCTTATTGCTGTAGGGTTGGAACTAGAAGCTTTCTTGGGGCCCATGGTCACTTATTTTCCAGAAACAGCACCGAAAACACTGTAATAATACGAAATATTCCGATTGTATGCTTGAATGTTACCGCGGAGGCTGGCTGGTAAACAATGCCACCGGCGGAACATATGAGGCTGGCTCAGGCCGCACATTGGACGCGTCTCGGACGAAGGCCGCTGAGCGGGTTTTTGGGCGCTATGCGGGGCAAAATTTTAGCGATCAAAGCGTCCGCTATGCGAATTGTCCGTTATGCAAGGCGTCCGTTATGCGGGGGTCCACTGTAGTATCATAGAGGCAATAATTTGCAAAAAAGCAAGGCGGTTGCATGCGGATTTCATAAAGAATATGCCTGGAACGAGTGCTACTGTTAGTGAATTTAAGGCCAACAGAGGCTAGTTCGACAAATTCAAGAAGTGATCTGGTATACACAGTGTGTTAAGTTATGGAGAGGGTGCAAGTTTGGACAAATGTGTGGCCAAAGAATTCATTGATGAATTCAAGGAGTACATAGAGGCTGAAGGTTTCCTCCCCCAACAAGTCTTCAATTGTGATGAAACAGGCCTCTTTTGGAAGAAAATGCCAAAGAGGCCCTACATCATGCAGGAGGAAAAGGCACTGCCAGGACACAAGTCTATGAAGGATAGGTTATCTCTTTTGTTCTGTAATACTAGTGGGGATTTCAAAGTGAAGCCTTTACTGGTGTATCACTCTGAAAATCCCAGAGTGTTCAGGATAAACAATGTCATCGAGAGTAAATTGTGTGTGATGTGGAAGGCTAACAATAAGGCATGGGTCACATGGCAAATTTTCATTGAGTGGGTCAATGAAGTGTTTGGTCCAAGTGCGAAGAAATCCCTCCTGGAAAATCAATTGCCTCCTGGTAATGGACAATGCTCCTGCTCATCCTGCAGACTTGGAAGACCAATTGTTAGAGGAGTTTAGTTTCATCACAGTGAAGTTCTTGCTCCCTAATACCACTCCTCTCATCCAGCAGGTCATTTAAAAAAACTGCACAAAAGCAATGTTTAAAATGCACTTTGAAGTGACTTCAGACACTGAATTGACCCTAAGAGAGTTCTGGAGGAATCACTTCAATATCCTCAATTGCATAAGCCTTTTAGATAAGGCTTGGCAGGAAGTGACTTCCAGGACGATGAACTTTGCTTGGAGAAAACTGTGATCAGAATGTGTCCAAGAGAAGGATTTTGAAGCATTTGAGGCCGACCTTGACAACCCTACGCCTGTTGTGGAATCTATTGTGGCTTTGGGGAAGTCCATGGGGGTTGGATGGGAGTGGCCAGGATGTGGAAGAGTTGGTGGATGACCACAGGGAAGAGCTAACCACTGAAGAGCTGCAACACCTGTAACTGAAACAGCAACAAATCGCAGCTGAGAAATCTGTCTCAGAGGAGGAGGAAGAGAAAGGGGAGAATGTGCCTTCTTCAGCAATTAAGGACATTTGTGTAAAGTGGAGTGAGGTGTAAAGTTTTGTGGAGAAATATCACCCTAACAAAGCTGTTGCAAGCCGTGTCTGCAACATGTTCAATGACAATATCGTGTCCCATTTTAGGCAAATCTTAAAGAGACGCCAGACAGACCTCTCTGGACAGTTTTTTTGTGCGACAGAGGTACAATGACTCTCAAGCTGGTCCTACTGCCAGTAAAAGACAAAGGGAAGTAACCCCAGATAGTGCCTTGATACCTTAAGTCCTTATGGAAGGGGATTTCCCTTCCAAACAATAAACTCTCCTCCCTCTCCCCTCTTTGCCATCTTCCATATGCCAAAAAGTCTCTTCAATAAGAGTAAAAGTGATTTAAATGTTCATTTATCCATTTCATTAGTGCTTTATATTTTTTTTTTATTAACACACTGGCCGATTCCCACCAAGGCAGGGTGGCCCGAAAAAGAAAAACCTTCACCATCATTCACTCCATCACTGTCTTGCCAGAAGGGTGCTTTACACTACAGTTTTTAAACTGCAACATTAACAACCCTCCTTCAGAGTGCAGGCACTGTACTTCCCATCTCCAGGACTCAAGTCCGGCCTGCCGGTTTCCCTGAATCCCTTCATAAATGTTACTTTGCTCACACTCCAACAGCATGTCAAGTATTAAAAACCATTTGTCTCCATTCACTCCTATCAAACATGCTCACGCATGCCTGCTGGAAGTCCAAGCCCTTCGCACACAAAACCTCCTTTACCCCCTCCCTCCAACCTTTCCTAGGCCGACCCCTACCCCGCCTTCCTTCCACTATAGACTGATACACTCTTGAAGTCATTCTGTTTCGCTCCATTCTCTCTACATGTCCGAACCACCTCAACAACCCTTCCTCAGCCCTCTGGACAACAGTTTTGGTAATCCCACACCTCCTCCTAACTTCCAAACTACGAATTCTCTGCATTATATTCACACCACACATTGCTCTCAGACATGACATCTCCACTGCCTCCAGCCTTCTCCTCACTGCAACATTCATCACCCATGCTTCACACCCATATAAGAGCATTGGTAAAACTATACTCTCATACATTCCCCTCTTTGCCTCCAAGGACAAAGTTCTTTGTCTCCACAGACTCCTGAGTGCACCGCTCACCCTTTTCCCCTCATCAATTCTATGATTCACCTCATCTTTCATAGACCCATCTGCTGACACGTCCACTCCCAAATATCTGAATACATTCACCTCCTCCATACTTTCTCCCTCCAATCTGATATTCAATCTTTCATCACCTAATCTTTTTATCCCCATAACCTTACTCTTTCCTGTATTCACTTTTAATTTTTTTCTCTGTTTTCTGTATGTGAAACTATATTTCTATAAAATGTATTTTTTGTTAATATTTTTGGGTGTCTGAAACGGATTGACTGGATTTACATTATTTCTTATGGGAAATATTCCTTCAGTTTTCGTCAGACTCTCTGGAACGAATTAAAAGCGAAAACCGAGGTCCCACTGTATATCACAGTTAGCCCTGTGCTATACTCTGTTTTCTCTAATATAATCCCCCAAAACAGGGATAGGAGGATGGTACTTGTATCCCATATCCTCCTCATACCTGCCAAGTATTATTCATTCTGGAGTATTTAACATGTTTTTATGTTATTTATATTGTTTATTATGTCATATTAGATCACTTTTGATAGGTAAATAAGCTGCAGTGTTGATATTAGTGTAATAAGGAGGATGACAAAGTTGATCCCATGTATCAGAAACCTTCCCTATGAGGATAGACTAAGGGCCCTGAATCTGCACTCTCTAGAAAGCCAGGAATAAATAAAGGGGATGTAAATAGTGTGCTGAAAATATCTAGCAGACAGGACTCGCAGCAATGGTTTTAAGTTGGAAAAATTCAGATGGAAGGATATAGGAAAGTACTGGTTTGGTAATAGAGTTGTGGATGAGTGGAACGAACTGTACCGTTATAGAGGCCATGGATGTGGGTGGGTGTGAGTTAGACCTGATAGCTTGTGCTATTAGGTTGGGTGCATTGGCTTAAGCCGGTAGGAGACTTGGACCTGCCTCGCATGGGCCAGTAGGCCTTCTGCAGTGTTCCTTCGTTCTTATGTTCTTATGTTCTTATAATAAAGCATATTCCTCTGCATCATGAGACTGAGCTCATGGCAACAGACAGTGGCTTCAAAGCCACCTTAGCTTTTATGGACAATGTACTGTGTACAGTGGACTCTCGGTTTTCATCTTTAATCCATTCCAGAGCCATTGGCCAAAACTGAAATTGGCCAAAACCGAAACCATTTTCCCCGTAAGAAATAGTGTAAATGGAATTAATCCGTTCCAGACACCCAGAAGTATCAAAAAAAAAATTTTTTTTTTACATTAAAGATAGATTTACATGCACAAAAGAATGAACATGACACACATAACACTTACCTTTATTGAAGGCTGTTGTTGATGGATGGAAGACAGGGAGGAGGGGAGAGGGAAGAGAGGTTATTGTTTGGAAGGGGAATCCCCCTCCATAAGGACACTAGGTACCAAGTCCTTATTGGGGTCACTTCTCTAGCCACTTCCCTAGCTTAAATATAGATTTACATGCAGAAAAGAATGACATTTTTTTTTTCCAATAAGTCAGCCGTCTCCCACCGAGGCAGGGTGACCCAAAGAGAAAGAAAAATCCCCAAAAAGAAAATACAGTGGACCCCCGCATAACGATCACCTCCAAATGCGACCAATTATGTAAGTGTATTTACACGTGTATGTTTGGGGGTCTGAAATCTACTTCACAGTACTGGCATAATACTACTGGAATGAAAAAAGATTTTGCAGACTTTCATCATCATTCAACACTTTCACCTCACTCACACATAATCACTGTTTTTGCAGAGGTGCCCAGAATACAACAGTTTAGAAGTATTTATGTATAAAAATACACAATATATCTCTCCAAACTGCCAATATCCCAAACCCCTCCTTTAGAGGGCAGACATTGTACTTCCCAATTCCAGGACTCGAGTCCGGTTATATAAAATAACTGGTTTCCCTGAATCCCTTCACTAAATATTACCTTGCTCACACTCCAACAGATCGTCAGGTCCCAAATACCATTTGTCTCCATTCACTCCTATCTAACGCGCTCACGCACGCTTGCTGGAAGTCCAAACCCCTCGCCCACAACACCTCCTTTACCCCCTCCCTCCAACCTTTTCGAGGATGACCCCTACCCCGCCTTCCTTCCCCTACAGATTTATACACTCTCCATGTCATTCTACTTTGATCCCTTCTCTCTAAATGACCAAACCACCTCAACAAACCCTCTTCAGCCCTCTGACTAATACTTTTATTAACTCCACACCTTCTCCTAATTTCCACACTCCGAATTTTCTGCATAAAATTTACACCACACATTGCTCTTAGACAGGACATCTCCACTGCCTCCAACCACCTCATCACTGCAGCATTTACAACCCAAGCTTCACACCCATATAAGAGTGTTGGTACTACTATACTTTCATACATTCCCTTCTTTGCCTCCATAGATAACATTTTTTTGCCTCCACATATACCTCAATGCACCACTCACCTTTTTTCCTTCATCAATTCTATGATTAACCTCATCCTTCATAAATCCATCCGCTGACACGCCAGCTCCCAAATACGTATCTGAAAACATTCACTTCTTCCATACTACTCCTCCCCAATTTGATATCCAATTTTTCTTTATCTAAATCATTTGATACTCTCATCACCTTACTCTTTTCTATGTTCACTTTCAACTTTCTACCTTTACACACATTCCCAAATTCGTCCACTAACCTTTGCAATTTTTTTTTTTTAGAATCTCCCATAAGCACAGTATCATCAGCAAAGAGTAACTGTGTCACTTCCCATTTTGTATTTAATTCCCCATAATTAAATCCCACCCCTCTCCCGAACACCCTAGCATTTACTTCTTTTACAACCCCATTTATAAATACAGTGGTCCCTCGTTTTTCGTAATTAATCCGTTCCTGGAGGAGCTACTATAAACAAAATTTACGATTTGCGAATCAATTTTCCCCATAAGAAATAATGTATATACAATTAATCCGTTTCTGACACTCAGAAGTATTAAAACAAAAAAAATTTTTACATGAAATATACATGTAGTACATAAACAATACAATGGGAAATGATGAATGAAACATTAACAGCATAACACTTACCTTTATTGGAGATTCTTCTTAGTGTATGGGAGACTGGAGGAGGAGAGAGATTGGATTGTTTACAGTTTGGAAGGGGAATCCCCTTCCAGCAACACCTCAGGTACCAATTGCTTCTCTGGGGTTGCTTCTCTTCTCTGTTTCTTAATGCCACTAGGACCACCTTGAGAGTCACTCTAGTCCTGTCTCACAAAGTAACTGTGGAGAGAGCTCTGTTTCTGGCGTCTCTTTAACACTTCCCTAAAATGGTACAAGACTTTGTCACTGTACATATTTCTCACCTTCTTTACCACAGGCTTGGCACTAGGAGCTTTCTTTGGAGCCATGGTAGCTTATTTAGTACTTGCAAGCACTAAAATGAGTGGAATATTATGAAATATTTCGTAGGAGCACTTGAGGGGGCCTTCACTCACTGGTAAACAATGCCAGACTGGCTGGATAGGGAGGCCTCCCCGGCTCACACCATGCGTAAGCGTCCTGGACGAACTACTATTCGCGAGTCAACCTATGAAAAGCGAGTCCATGTTTATACGAAAATGCCCCTATGATTCGCGAAATTTACGATTGCCGAGAACTACGAAAAGCGAGGGACCACTGTATACGTATTAACCCTTTGGGGGTTGGCAGGTCCTCTCAGAGACTTGTTCTCAGGGTCAGCCAAATTTAAGAAAAAAAAAATTTTTTTTTCTTATGAAAAGATAGACTCTTCTCCTGATCATAATGACACCAAAAGTATGAAATGTGTTGGAAAACTTACGGAATTATGCTCTCGCGAAGTTAACGGTCTCAACGATTTTTACGCATCGGCGATTTTGCCCACTTTGAGCCCTATTTTCGGCCAATTCCAGTGTACTAGTCGACAAAAATCATAAATATTTCGCTAAAACTCCATTTTTTCTATCGAATGAGTACAAGAAACCACCCATTTACTGATTTCAACTATCCAATAAAGTGGTCAGAATTTAGCAATTTTGCCAATTTCACACAAATTTCAGAAGATGCCAATTTCTGAATAGGGTCCAAAATAAACAAGACATTCCTGGCACTAAAATAACAAGTTCTCTGTTCGTTACTCACATCCCCAGGCCCCTCTTATATTTCTTTGGCTTTCCACTTTGAATTTTTATTCTTACAAAAAAAAAAAATAAGATTTACTGTTATGCAGACTACTGCATTAGTGTAGAAATGGTATAAATAATATCAGCGCACTTGTGAAAGAATATTAGACTCACCAATTGATGTGTATTGGACGCTTGGCATGATTTGTTTACTTTTGAACTTTGGTAAAAATCGAACATTTCTCTTACTTTGAGCTTAATTTCAAGGTACTTTACTGTACTCGACTGAAGAAGCCTACTGTGTAGGCGAAACGTTTCAGAATAAAGTTGCCTATGTGTCTTATCTACCAACCTGACGATATTGTATATCATTTGATATTCACTCTGTCAGACACTGCAACACAATGGCATCTTGCTACAGAAGAGAAAACACCTTGGACAACTTTTTTAAGTGAGATTTGTTTGATCTGAGAGGGACGTGACTTCTAAGTGGCTACATTCTCACTACTACTACTACTACTACTCTGCACCTCTCCTTCGGACGGTATTTAAGTCTCAACACTGTCGCTTGATCTTCAGTTAGTTCCAGACTTTGGAACAGAACTTCTCCAGGCTGAGGGACTGACAACCTAAAATCTACGACTTCAAGGGTGATGGACTGATTACATCGTCTTCACATCTCTACTGCTCCTGTCTATTTTCTGTACTCGACTGAAGAAGCCTACTGTGTAGGTGAAACGTTTTGGAACAAAGTTGCCTAAATGTTGCCTGTGTGTCTTATCTACGAAGGCACTTTTCATTGTAAATCCAGTCAAAATCATCTCAATTTCTGTAATATGTCTTCCATTCTATAAAATGAGACCAAGAAAACTAGAATACAACAATAAATACCATACGAAAATACAGTGCAAAGTCGCTGTTTTAATCCAAAAATACGGTCAAAGTTTTTTTTTCTCATTACGCACTGTGTGCTGCAGGATTTTTTTTATACTGCGCACACTTACCACATAGACCCATTCTTTCATATGTAGGCCTACCAGCTTTCTCTCACTAGATATGAGGGCGCTAGAATTTAGGCATACTAGTACATCAAAAACCCTGGGTCGTAAGCCGTACTAGTACGTCCGAAACCCCCAAAAGGTTAAACAACCATGGTGACATTACACATCCCTGTCTAAGACCTACTTTTACCGGGAAGTAGTCTCCCTCTCTTCTACACACCCTAACCTGAGCCTATCTTCATAAAAACTCTTTACGGCATTTAGTAACTTACCACCTATTCCATATACTTGCAACATCTGCCACATTGCTCCCCTATCCACTCTATCATATGCCTTTTCTAAATCCATAAATGCAATAAAAACTTCCCTACCTTTATCTAAATACTGTTCACATATATGTTTCAATGTAAACACTTCCTCTACACATCCCCTACCCACTCTAAAACCTCCTTGCTCATCTGCAATTCTACATTCTGTCTTACCTCTAATTCTTTCAATAATAACCCTACCATACACGTTTTCTGGTATACTCAGTAAACTTATTCCTCTATAATTTTTACAATCTCTTTTGTCCCCCTTCCCTTTATATAAAGGGACTATATACGCTCTCCGCCATTCCCTAGGTACTTTCCCCTCTTTATTTATTTATTTATTTAATGTCTTTGCAAACAGTACGTTGAGACTGTGTATATACAATAGTGGGTTGCAATGCAAAGAGAGCCTCTATTATGCCTTGGCATTATGAGCCAACTTAACATTATTGTCTTACATTCTACTTTATACTAAGGAGTAGTATATCATAGTTGTACAGTAGGAAAGTAATTATTTCATAGTTGTACAGTTCAATATTAATTATAAATGAACCAAAATTTGTATAATACAAAGATATACATATTTATATTCTAAAATGCTTTTGTGAAAAATAGTGATTCAATTATATTCCTGTCAACAATGGATAAAAGGTTCAATGTGATTGTTTCAGTTATGATGTGGGAGTACATAGGTGAGTAAATGTATACTGAGTATTTAGCATTTAGTCTAGGGTGATTAAGTGGCTTTTGAGAAGAGTCTTAAATTGATTTTCAGATTGGGTTACTTTAATATCTTCTGGTAATGAATTCCATATTTTGGGGCCCTTTATGTGCATAGAGTTTTTACACAGCGTGATACGGACACGAGGTATATCAAAGAGAGATCTGTGTCTTGTGTTGTGGTCATGTGTCCTCTTTAGGTTGGTGAGGAAAAGTTAGAGTGGGGGGTTTATATTTGCATGTATTGTTCTGTGTATGTAGTAGGCACATGAATAAGAATGGATGTTCTTAATGGTAAGCGGGAGTGGGAATTTGTTATCATTCTTACTGCTGCCTTTTGCTGGGTTATTAGGGGTTTTAGGTGATTGGATGTTGTTGATCCCCATGCACAAATTCCATATGTAAGATAAGGGTATATGAGTGAATGGTACAGTGCCAGGAGAGCTGATTGTGGAACGTAGTACCTTATCTTTGATAGTATGCCTACAGTCTTGGAGATTTTCTAAGGCTACTGTCAAGGTGGATACCTAGGAATTTTCCCTCTGAGTCTTGTGACTTATGATCCATTTAGCGTAATGTTAATTGGATCATTTGCAGCTTTGTTTCCAAACTGAATGAAATAGGTTTTATCAGTGTTCAGGGTAAGTTTGTTAGTCATCATCCAGGCAGATATTTTCTGTAATTCAGCATTGACTGTGTTTGCTAGTATGACTGCATTTGGGTGGGAAAATACATATGTAGTGTCATCTGCAAATAATATGGGTTTGAGTAGCTGTGATGCATTCGGTAGATCACTGATGTAGATGAGAAAGAGTGGTCCAAGGATGCTTCCTTGTGGGACTCCTACTGTGATTGGTTGGGTGGAGTAGTTTGCATCATTTGCATACACATATTGAGTTCTGTTACTAAGGTATGACTTTAGGTAGTTGAGGGAGTGGCCTCTGATACCATAGTTCATTAATTTGGAGTACAGTAGCTCATTGTCGACTGTATCGAAAGCTTTACGTAAATCAATGAAAATGCCCAGCGGGACTTCTTTCTTTTCAAGTGCGGTATATATTAGTTCTAGCATGTGTATGATAGCGTCATTTGTGCTTTTATTATTTCTGAATCCAAACTGACAAGGGTTTAATATGTTGTGTGAAACGAGGTAGGAATAGATCTGTCTATGAATTAATTTTTCAAAGATTTTAGATAGCAGTGGTAAGTTAGATATTGGTCTCTAGTTATTCAAGTCAGCTTGGTCACCTCCTTTATGGATTGGAGTGACCCTCGCTATTTTGAGGATTGTTGGGAAGGTAGATGATTCAATGGATTTGTTAAAGAGCGTTACAATAATTGGTGACAATACTTGAGAAGCTTTTTTGTACATAAAAGCAGGCAAGTAGTTTATGTCTCCTGCCTTGTTTTTAAGGGTGTTTATGATAAGCATAACTTCAGTGTATATGTTTCAAGCTCATTTTGCCAATTGATGTTATTCATAGCTGCTATGAAGTTGCTAACTGCTGTCTCGTTGCCAGTTGTGGAATCCATTGTGCCTACTTCAAAGATTAAGGAAATGTGTGCAGAGTGGTTTGAACTGCAAACCTTTATAGATGAATGTAGTCTGAAGTTTACTTTAGAAATGTCTTGTGGCAGTTTGCCCAGATTAGTTATGAGAAAGGTTGGGTAGTGGTCTGTAGTGTTGTCTGTGATTATGCCTGATTTTAAAGGGGATATGGTGTTTGTCCAGATGTGGTCTATTAAGGAGATGCTTGTCTCGGTGATTCTTGTAGGTTTAGATATTGCTGGTAGCAACAGGCAGTTACTCATTGTGTTTGTGAATTCGGTTACTTGTGGGTCCTGGTCGTGTAGTATGTTTATGTTGAAATCTCCTGTTAGTAGTAGGTGGTCTTTATTCATGTGTACATCAGTAATCAGGTTTCCTAGTTTTTCACTACAGTGATAAATGTTTGACTGTGATACTCTGTAAATGTTTATAACTGTGAGGGGTTTTTGCAGGTCTTTTGATTTAAATTTGGCTATGATATATTCTCCATGTTCGTCCCTTGTGCAAGATTTATTGATACATTCGAGTTGATTTGAATAGTATATAGGTGTTCCTCCCCCTTGCTGGTCTGTTCTACAGTTGTGTATGACCATGTAGCCAGGAATGGTATAGACATCTGTAATATCAGGCTTAAGCCAGGTTTCTGTGAGTGTGATGATTGATATATTGGAATGAAGGGAACTGAGTAATGCTGTGAGGTCATCATAATGTTTGCTCAAGGATCTGACATTGTAGTTAAAGATGGTTATGTTATTGTTTGCACTGAGTAATGTCTTTGCTTGGTCTGCTGTGTAGTAATTACAGTTACTGGTTGATTCATGTATTTCATTTAGTAAAAAGTTTACATCAGGATCTATGTCTGTAATCACAGGATGAGAGTAATTTTACAAACTAGATTTTCTGAGTAAAATGATAAGATTTATATTGAATCTACAACTAGACTTATGACTAAGACACCGTGATTAATCTAAAACTTGTAAAAATTTGAAAGAAAAAGGGATTATTGCAGAATTGATAATTCAGTTATGCACTTAAGTATCTAGTAGCACCTTAATTATTTTAACAAGTGAGTTTATGAACTACAGAAGATATTTACAGTTAAAATAAAGGAGCTAATGGATATAATAGTAAAAGAATGTATTAAAAGTAAAATCAGTAGCACCTGAGGTAGTCTACAGCACCTGGAGTATTTTAATGGCAAAATAGTGAACTTATTACACTTAAGCTCCTGAGAATAGCACTTTGATTATTTTAACAACTGTGAATATATGAACTGAGGTAGTTGTATAAAGCTAAAATAACGGAGAAAATATATAAGGGACTAAATTAAGTAATGGTGAACAAAGTTCAATGGGCAGATAGTCACTATGATATAATATTGATTTGGGAGTAAGATCTGATTTGTAATGTATAATAATGTATAATGCATACATTTATTAAACAAAAATACCAACCACTCCAACACTATGTTCCCCCCTGCTTTTAACATTTCTGTCATGGTCCCGTCAGTTCCAGCTGCTTTATCCCCTTTCATTCTACATAATGCCTCACGCACCTCTCCCACACTCTCATCCTGCTCTTCTTCACTCCTAAAAGATGATATACCTCCCTGGCCAGTGCATGAAATTACCGCCTCCCTTTCTTCATCGACATTTAAAAGTTTCTCAAAATATTCTCACCATCTACCCAAAACCTCCATCTCCCCATCTACTAACTCCCCTTCTCTGTTTTTAACTGATAAATCAATTTGTTCCCTAGGCTTTCTTAACTTGTTTAACTCACTCCAAATTTTTTTCTTATTTTCATTAAAATTCCTTGACAGTGCCTCTCCCACTCTATCATCCGCTCTCCTTTTGCACTCTCTCACCACTCTCTTCACCTTTCTTTTACTCTCCATATACTCTACTCTTCTTATAACACTTCTGCTTTGTAAATACCTCTCATAAGCTACCCTTTTCTCTTTTATCACACCCTTTGCTTCTTCATTCCATCAATCACTCCTCTTTCCTCCTGCACCCACCCTCCTATAACCACAAACTTCTGCCCCACATTCTAATATTGCATTTTTAAAACTATTCCAACCCTCTTCAACCCCCCCCCACTACTCATACCTGCACCAGCCCACCTTTTTGCCAATAGTTGCTTAGATTTCACTCAAACTTCCTCCTCCCTTAGTTTATACACTTTCACCTCCCTCTTACTTGTTGCCATTTTCCTCTTATCCCATCTACCTCTTACTCTAACTGTAGCTACAACTAGATAATGATCCAATATATCAGTTGCTCCTCTATGTGTACATCCTGGAGCCTACCCATCAACCTTTTATCTACCAATACATAATCTAACAAACTACTTTCATTACGTGCTACATCATACCTTGTATATTTATTTATCCTCTTTTTCATAAAATATGTATTACTTATTACCAAACCTCTTTCTACACATAGCTCAATTAAAGGCTCCCCATTTACATTTACCCATGGCACCCCAAATTTACCTACTACTCTCTCCACAACATTTTTTCCCACTTTAGCATTAAAATCCCCAACCACAAGTACTCTCACACTTGGTTCAAAACTCCCCATGCAATTACTCAACATTTCCCAAAATCTCTCTCTCTCCTCTATACTTCTCTCTTCCCCAGGGGCATAAATGCTTACTATAACCCACTTCTCACATCCAACCTTTATTTTACTCCACATAATCCTTGAATTAATACATTTATAGTCCCTCTTTTCCTGCCATAGCTTATTCTTCAACATTATTGCTACTCCTTCTTTAGCTCTAACTCTATTAGAAACCCTTGACCTAATCCCATTTATTCCTCTCCACTGAAACTCACCCACCCCCTTTCAGCTTTGTTTCACTTAAAGCCAGGATATCCAGCTTCTTCTCATTCATAACATCCATAATCATCTCTTTCTTATCATTCGCACAACATCCACGCACATTCAAACTTCCCACTTTGACAATTTTCTTCTTATTCTTTTTAGTAATTTTTACAGGAAAAGGGGTTACTAGCCCATTGTTCCCGGCATTTTAGTTGACTTTTACAACACACATGGCTTACGGAAGAAAGATTCTTATTCCACTTCTCCATGGATATAAAAGGAAAAGTAATTAGAACAAGAAGTAAGATAAAATCAAAGAAAACTCAGATGAGTGTGTATAAATAAACATGTACATGTATGTTTAGTGTGACCTAAGTGTAAGTAGTAGCAGCAAGACGTACAAATAAATATAAAGCACTAATAAAATGTACAAATGAACATTTAACATCACACTTACCTTTATTGAAAAGACTTGTTAGTGTATGGCAGACCGGGCAAAGGGGAGAGGGAGGCAAGTTCATTGTTGGAGAATATGACACTAATATCAACTCTACGTCTTATTTATCGATCACAATTCAACTAACATGACATAATGAACAATATTAATAACATAGAAACATGACATATACTCTAGAATGAATCAAATAAGTCATTATGTATGTAATGACAGGTGTTCTGTTGTTGTTGTTGGGTGTATAAGGGCCACTGTGAGCATAAGCTAAACATAATGTTGGTGAAGGCTGCATTTAAGGCGGCAGTTTTTTCTGTAGCCCTACATAATTCCAACAACATTGCAGGAGTTAGCAGAATCGCTGAATCACTGAAGAAGGCACCCTCTACCACCATCACTCACCGTGAAACAACGCTACACTGGCTGAGAATGCGTGTGGGAGGCGGCTTTGTCTGTGCGCTGGGCACTGGACAGGTTCCATACGATCGATGAAAACAGAGGTAATGAACAAAAACAGAAACAAAAAAATTGACAAAAAAAGCCAGCCAAAACCGAAATCAGCGATAACAGAGATCAACGAAAATGGAGGGTCCACTGTACGTGCTTTACACAACGAGAAGTATTTCTTTAATTTGTTGGAACCATGGCTAGGGCTAAAAGTAAGCAGGTTATAACAATAAATGGAGAAAAAGGAACTGGAATGACTTATGCAGCAAGTAGTGCCACCAAACAGTACCAGCAGGTTGGTGTGGCAACCCTGGAAATTTGAAATTATGCTAGCCAAAATTAGTGCCAAATAACTGATTACCAGATTTGCGATGGTGGACCAGTACTATAATTGCATATGCACCAATAAGAGGTGCTGAAAAATATTTATCTATGAATTACTGGAATAGTGACCACTGTCTGCAAGAAGTTATACTATGTGATTTTTACCCAAACACTGGAGGCCAGTACTGAACAATATTTAGTATGCTTACACTAATAAGAAATGGAATTACGTACAATGATTTCACTATCAGGTGAGTGTGATGTATAATGAATAATAATTGCCACAATAAATGGCAGCTGATTAAAGGTAATACTCCAAAATATAATAGGAATAGACTATTTTCACAATAATGATCCCAGAAGTAAAGGGAATACAGCCTCTCCACACTTAATGACGGAGTTCCGTTCCTAAGACCACACTGGTAAATGAAATCATCACAAAGTGAGGAGCATATTATAATGGTAGTGGGCTTGTGTCAACTATCTATGATATTGTTTTAGTGTCACCTTTGCACCATTTTTAACATTTCTGGCATATTTTTAAATGTTTATACAGTAGTGTACTGTACGTATACTGTAATAAACAGAATTGAAGAAATCAGCTCTAATATACACAAATAAGCCACACACAGAAGAGAGGATCTCTAATATACATTATTTAAGTATGCATACTGGTGAGAGAGCCTGTCATAAGTCCGAGTTGTCGCTAAACAAATATGTCGTTAAGTGAGGAGAGGCTGTATACTAAATGCACAACAACAATTTTAGAAATAATGGGTATTCTCTAGATTCACAATAATAATTCAACTAGAAGCAGAAAATAATTTATAATGCTTATTCAAAAATCAGAGTGAAACACTAAATAACTTCTACATAATCATTAACTAACAACAGTGAGTAATTTGTCAAATAATTTACATACTATTAAAGAGGAGACAGAGCTGTGCAATAATAATGGAATAAAAGTGAAGGAAGCTGCATGTAAATCACACGAGGAAATGCATAACAAAAGATGTATATAGAAGACACGTGCAATGTGTGGTGAAATTTTCAGGAAATGCCTAGAAAATAAGTTCCTCATCCACTACCTTGTGTCTTCTTTATACAAGAAAGCTTTAGCAGAATTCTAAGTAAACTGCAGTACTCTTCTGAGAATTTACTAATGTACTGTACATTTCTATGCCAACGTACTATAATGAAGAATTAAACTAATTTTATTAGGTCAAGAAAACACCCACACATGCTCACATTAGGTACCTGCAAGTAATAATCTCATACCTTTGTTTTTGTTCCCATCCACAAAAAACAAGGATTTTCAGATTTCATGGGGAATAATACAAGTGCAAAGAATCCAATAAATTAGTGAATAATTCCAAAACAAGAATAACACAATGGAAAATTGAGAAATTTAAATATAATTAAAAAGATACAATTCAAGCGCTGCAGGTTCAGTTGTATTGTACAGTAATGGACAACGAGAACTAGAGCAACCTCTGGCATAGACACAAGGTTTTGGTAATGATGATACATTTGACATTCCGTGGTCACATTTATGTGAAGAAACTGAGTTATCTTGGTGCAGAATTAATGTAAGAGAACAAAAAAGTGCAGTAAAAAGGGGGTAAAAGTTCATCGCTGGTGACACACAACTCAACCAGGATTGGAGCTTCAGGAATCATCAAACAAAATTGTCGCATTAATAGCTCAGAGACAACTGAATCCATATAAAGACTTAACAGAAAACATGATTAAGATATTAAATGTTGAAGTTTAAGACATGAAACTGTTGGGTATCTTTATTGATGAAATGTTTTGCCCACACAGTAGGCCTCTTCAGTCAAATACAGAGGCAACATATGTAGTAGTGGTCTGCAGTTGAGCTCCAGACCATTGGGTTGAGCTCCATGATCTGGAATGATCATTCCAGACCATGGAACTCAACTTTTCTCCAGGCTAAGGGACTGACCGCCTCAAATACTTTTTCTCCAAAGTTGATGGACTGATTACATAATCTTCATTTCACTACTACACCTGTTGCCTCAGTATTTACCTGAAGAAGCCTACTGTGTAGGTGAAACATTTCAACAGTGAAGATACCCAACTGTTGCTCGTATCTTAATCTTCAACTTGTCGACATATGTAACATATTTAATATTACTTGTTCAAAAAACAAGAGGGGCCAGGAGCTAAAGCTCACTCTCTGCAAGCTCAAATATAGAATCTCAAATACACAATTAAAAGAATTGTGTGCATGTGCATATATTCTCTCTCTCTCAAATAAGTTCTTATGAAGGGTTAGTTAATGCAGAAGCTATATAACGTATTGGTTAATTTTTCAGACCTGTGTTGTAATAATAAGTATAGAGTACTAGAAAGCACTTGTTATGTGTTATCTAGTTTGAGTTTTAGATGACCTGAGTAGCTTCAAAACAAATATAATAAAATAAAATAAAAAGTTTATTTTCTAAAAAGATACATTTGTGTTAGTGTTTTATGATGTAAATGATTTAGAAAATTCACAAGTGACTCATTTCTCAGGTTGTTTTACATCTGTTGATACTCGTGCTAATAAATGAGATTTATTCATAAAAAACAATTTTGTTTTACATTGTGCAAGTAACTCTAAGCTATCACAGGTTACATTAAATTTATTTATAATAACCTATCATGGGTTATCATCATTGTTCTACATAGATGATAAGGGCAAACTTTGGTGAATTTACAACACAGCTCTGAAATCCCCAATTCTATTGTCAAAAAATATAAAAACAAAAAACAAAAACAACTGGTAAATTAAGCACATATAAAGAAAAGCAAAGTATATCAAATGATTAGGGATATTTTCACAAATAAAATCAAGCATAGCAAGAGGTTTCCATATCTCACCTTCTCGGCATGCAACCCTCCCTGCCAAAATAAATGAAATGAGAAGAGCATTAGTTTGCTAGCTAACATTACAGGATTTTCCTTGTAAAAAAAGAGTTTCAATAAGTAAATTAAATAAATCAAACTACACCTACCATCCGACTTAAGACCGAGTTGGGTTCCGAGAAACCGGTCGTAAGTCGAAATGGTCGTAAGTCTAACTTTACTACTGAATATCAACAACACATTTTTGTAATGACTATTTTATTGTTTTATTTTGGTATTTCATGTTTTACTTTACTTTTTATGTTGTTAGTACTGTGTTTTATACTGTAAGGTTTAGGATAAACACTGTGTACAACACAAATAGTTGTTTATTTCCCAGAAATTTGGCATAAAAAACACGGTCGTAAGTTGAGTGGTCGCATGTCGAGCAGGTCGTAAGTCGGATGGTAGGTGTATATCTATCTCGATAAGTAAATTAAATAACTTAAGCTATGTATATCTACACTACACAACAAAGTAAAACCTACTTTGATTAGCTACAATAACTAGCACGTTATTAATAAAAATTGCCGATACGTATGCTACTTTCAAACAATACCTCTGTAAACTCAAAGAAATCATTAATATGCTCATACAACAGTTGTTAAACTAGTAAAATTAATCGCTATATATGAGGCTTCATGAAATGTAGTGATGACTCCACAGCCAGACAAAATCTCATTTCTTATGTAAATATATTCATCACTGCTTGTAAAAGAAAATAGATTGGGTAGCAAGATGATAGATTGTCCCTGTCATCACCAAAAATTACAGAAATCTAACCTCTTCAATGTTATCACCACTGAAATTAAAGTGCTGAAAATATCATGACTTTAGAAAACAATCATTTGAAATAGTAAGGAATTTAGTGGATAACTTAGGAAATTATACAGGCACAAAGTTAACAGTTTTAGTGTAATTTACACACTGGCACTTTTGTCCACTTTCAGCCCATTATCATTATAATCAAAAAGAAGCGCTAAGCCACAAGGGCTATACAGCGCTGCAGGGTAGGAAAGGAAGCGAGGGTATTGGGTGGCAGAAGGGAGGAGGGATGATCAGTAGGTTACAGAAAACAGCGGGGCAGGGGATAGTATGGGGGTAGAGGGTAGCAAGAGATTGAGGTAGAAAGGGCTGAAGGTATCAGAATTTGTGAAGTCAGTCAGTTGTTGTCAAAAAAGTCAATGAGAGAGTCCAGATGAAAGGTGGGTCCATCAGCGAGAAGGGAAGGTAAAGAGAGAGCAGCGGAGCAAAGACGACGACGGACGTAAATTCTGCGTGCTCGTTGATAAAGTGGGCAGTCCAACAGAATGTGGCTGCCTGATAATGGAGCCTGACAATTCTCACAGAGAGGAGCAGGGTGCCTCTCCACGACATATCCATGAGAAAGACGAGTATGGCCAATGCGAAGACAGGAGAGAGTAGTCTCCCAACCTCGACACTGGTGACAAGAAGACGGCCAGTAACCAACACTCGGTTTAATAGATTGAAGTTTGTTACCGAGCATAGTAGACCAACGTTGTTGCCAACGGGTGTGAAGGTGGGTAGCTATTGCAGCAAAATAGTCTGTAAATGGAATACCTCTATATGAAACTGGTAGGTCATGTACTGCTGACTGCGCAGCAGTGTCTGCCTGTTCATTGCCCTGTACATCAACATGACCAGGGACCCAACAAAAAACAATATCTTTATGCTTGGCAAAGATGCAGTGTAGCCAAAGTTGGATACGAAGGACTAAGGGGTGAGGTGTATCAAATTTCTGTATAGCCTGTAAAGCACTAAGGGAGTCTGAGACAACCACAAATGATGACACAGGCATAGATGCAATACGGATAAGTGCTGCAAGGATGGCATACAATTCAGCAGTAAAAATACTAGCCGAAGATAGTAAATGCCCTCGTACGACGCTGTCCGGAAACACTGCTGCGAATCCTACGCCGTCAGAAGACTTAGAGCCATCTGTGTACACAGCAATGGCATGAGAATGAGAGTGGAAGTGGTCAAGAAAAAGAGAGCGGGAAGCGACCGTAGACAGTTGGGCTTTCAAGCAAGGGAGAGAGAAAGAACAGACTCGAACAGCTGGAACTTCCCAGGGGATTAGGGAAAAGTGAGATGCTAAATGAACATAGAAAGGTGGTAATTGAAGAGAAGACAAGAGCGAATGAAGGCGAAGAGAGAAGGGATGGAGTAAACAGGGGCGGCGAACAAATAAAGAATGTCTACTAATATCAGTGACCATTCTATAAATGGAAGGATTGTGGAGATCATGAGAGCGTACATAGTAGCGAAGGCAATGGGCATCACGGTGATCGGGTAAGGATGGAACATTCGCTTCTGCATAGAGGCTCTCAACAGGGGAAGAGCGAAAAGCACCAAGGCATAAACGTAATCCTTGGTGATGAATGGGGTTAAGGCTAGAGAGAGTAGCAGGAGATGCCGCTGAATAGATCTGGTCACCATAATCAAGCTTCAATAAAATGAGGGTGGAATGTAGGTGAAGGAGAGTTCGACGATCAGCTCCCCACGAAAGATGAGCAAGGGTTTTAAGAAGATTCTGCCGGCTGTGACAAGTTGCCTTCAGAGAGGTAATGTGAGGTTTCCAGGATAACCTACGGTCAAAGAGGAAGCCCAGAAACTTGATTGTATCACGTTCAGGGATACGGGAGCCATAGAGGTACAAAGGATGATCAGAGATGACAGAGCATCTAGTGAAAGTAATTTGGTGGGTTTTAGTGCTGGAAAATTTAAACCCATGTGTGGTGGCCCAATTGGAAACACGGTCGACCGCATGTTGGAGAGAAACTGTAATGAGGTGACAGTCAGCGCCTGCACAGGCAATAGCAAAGTCATCAACATAGAGTGATGACCAAATATTTGATGGAAGACTAGAGGCCAAATCATTAATAGCAAGGAGAAAAAGTGTTGTGCTCAGAACACATCCCTGGGGGACACCTTCAGCTTGGATAAAGTCCGGGGAGAGCACATTATTAACCCGAACAGGGAAATCTCTATCAGTTAAAAAGTTCTTAAGGAAGGATGGTAGATTGCCTCGGAGGCCTAAGGAGTGGGCTTGGGCCAAAATATTATACCTCCAAGTTGTGTCATATGCCTTCTCAAGGTCAAAAAATATGGCAATAACTGAGTGGTTATTCGCAAAGGCATTACGAACATACGTATCCAAGCGTAGTAAGGGGTCTATGGTAGAACGTCCCTTACGAAAGCCATATTGACAAGTGGAGAGACTGTTGTGTGTCTCTAAATACCACACTAAATGTCTATTTACCAAGCGTTCCATCACTTTGCAAACTGCACTGGTAAGAGCAATGGGATGATAGTGGGAGGCTTCATGTCCCGTAGTGCCTGGTTTGCGGAAAGGGAGAACAAGGGCAGATTTCCACAGCTGTGGAAGAACTCCTTGTGACCAAATAAGATTGAAAAGGCGTAATAGGACTGCAAGGGCTGACTGATGTAAATGTTGTAGCATACGAATATGAATGTTGTCGGGCCCAGCTGCCGATGATCGGCAAGCTGAGTGTGTTGCCCCCAGTTCTTGAAGTGTAAAAGGCACATTATAATGTTCTTCTCTGAGAGAAGAAAAGTCCAAGGGTGCTAACTCTCTGGTAGACTTTGAGGAAAGAAACGAGGGGCATAGATGGAGCCCCTGAGAAATACGGACCAGATGATTGCCAATTACATTGGCAACATCTAGTGGGTTTGCAGTATCAACACCGGCAACCCGCAGAACAGGAGCCGGGTCAGGAGAATATTTACCACTCAGTTTTCGTACTTTTTTCCAGACTGCACTCATAGAGGAAGCAGAGGTGATGGTGGAGACATAATCTCGCCAGTAAGTGCGTTTAGTGTCACGGATGACACGGCTAGCGATCACACGCTTCTGCTTAAAAATCAAGAAGTCTCTCCGTGGTTTTATTGTACCGGTACCTGCCCCATGCAGTGCATTTCAAACGTACTGCATGAGCACAAGCAGTAGACCACCAAGGCACGCATTTCTGAGAATGTCTGCCCGAAGTTAGGGGTATAGAATGAGAAGCTGCGGTTAAAATGGAGGACGAGAAGAGTTGTAAAAGCTCATCAATGGAGGACGAAGAAGGAACCTCACTAAAAACAGTTAGTTGTGAGTAAAGGTTCCAATTTGCCTGATCAAATTGCCAGCGTGGGATACGAAGAGGTGGTGAATATGAAGGGGAAGTAAGAATGATTGGGAAATGATCGCTGTCATGTAAATCCGGGAGAACAGACCGGGTGAAGTCTAATGCGGCGGAGGAAGAGCAGACTGAGAGATCGATGCAAGAGAGTGTGTGAGTCCGAAGATCAAAATGGGTGTGAGTACCTGTATTTAAAACATGGAGGGGTGGGTAGCAAGAAAAGCCTCTAACTGAATGTCACGGGAATCACAGTGAGACCCCCCCCAGAGGAAATGATGGGCATTAAAATCGCCAAGTAACAGAATCGGTGGTGGTAATGACGAAACAAGAAAGGCAATATCCAGAATAGATAATGCCCGAGAAGGAGATATATATAAAGAACAGAGCGTATACCACCTATGCAAGTGGATACGGGCTGCTGTGTAATGCAGCAAAGTACGAACAAATAGCTGATGGTACGGAATATCAGTGCGTAGAAGAAGGGCACTTTCATTAAAGGTCCCATCAGGAAAAGGATCTGAAGAATACAATAAATTATAGCCTGAGATGGGAGAGATAACAGCAGAGTGTAATTTTGGTTCCTGTAAGCAAACACCAACAGGGGAAAACTGGGAGAGTAATATATGAAGCTCACCCCGATTACCCCTGAGGCCGCGTATATTCCACTGTAAATAGGCCATGATTGGCAATGAAAAAGATACTTGAAATCTGCAGGTAAGGGTTCCTACGGACTAGAGGGGTTAGAAAAGTCCACATGCGGAGGCAGCGGAAAACGTTCAAGCAGCGAAGGAACGGCTCGCTGTGAAGAAAGGAGTTGCGCAGATGGAGGAGAGGAGAGAGAAGGAACAGAGGGTGGATCAGTGTCCATTGATGGTTTGGTCTCTGCAACATATTCAGAGATTGCTTCAAGTGTTTCGGAATTCAGAGACGTCGTATGGGAGACAATACTGGAGATGGTATGGGGAGGATGAGTAAAGATTGGAACTGTAATAGACTGTACCAAAGTAGGGGGGGGGCGAAAGGGTGGAGGGAACTGGAGAAGAAGCGTGGAAGGGGACAGAAGAGGCAGAAACCTGGGAGGTGGCAGAAGAGGAAGAAACTTGGGAGGGAACAGGGGAGGTAGGTATAGTACGAGGAGGAGGGTGAACCTCTACACTTGTAACAGAGCCAGTGAGAGGGGAAGAACCCGGTACAGAGACAGGGAAGGTAAAATGAGGAGGTGGAAGAAGGGAAGGAGGGGTTAAAGGACCTTTTTTGACTTCTGAGAAGTAGAGGGACGACTGGGAGGAGGTGTCGTACGAGGTCTCGTCGATACTGAGGCTTGTGAGGGAGAACACGAAGAAGCGAGAACAGACTGAGGCATTGAAGTAGGGACGTCTGAGCCTAGGACAGCAAAAGAATTAGATACAGGAGTGACTATGGGAGAGGTAACCACAGAGGAGGCTGCAGAAGATGGGACCCCAGAAGTGGGGGGACGTTTTGCAACACGGGATTAAGAAACACGAGGTAGTCTCCCTTGGAGGCGGAGATGAGAAACTGCCATGGCATAAGGGAGACCTTCTGCCTCTTTGAGGAAACGGATTTCCCGCTCATTTAAGAAGACTTGGCAACGGCAAGAGTACGAAGGGTGAGCCTCATGACAATTAAGGCAAGAGGGAGGTCGATTGCACGACGTATTAGAATGGTCATCGGCACCACAGACTGGGCATTCGGGTATGGATCTGCAATATTTCGCTGGATGGCCAAATCGCCAGCAATTCCTACACTGTTGCGGTGTAGGGATCACCTTTCGAGCTTGTAACCGATGTCCTGCTACATAAACTGAGGATGGGAGTTCATGGCTGTCAAAAGTTAAACGAGCCACATTGCTAGGGTATCGTCTCCGCCCGCGGGCAGGAAGAACATAAGTGTCTACCTTGAGGATTGGGAGATCTTGGAGTTCCAGCTGTTCAAGAATGTCATTGCCACATGTCTGGAAATTTTGTTGAACTATGGTATGGGGCAGAATGACAGTACCACTACAAGAATTGAGGGAATGATGTTTTTCGATAGTGACAGGAACAGTATCGATATGGGAAAGAAGAGAAAGATCACGAGCTTGGGTAGCATTCTGTACAGTGATGATGCGCGTACCGCTCTTAAGAGAGCATGAAAAGAAATATCTTTACCAACATGGCGTAGGAGTGCCTTGCCAATACTGTGGTCGGAAAGATAGGCGGTAGAGGAAGTTGGTCGTAAAGTGAAGAATTTAGTCCACTGTGCAGTCTGAAACTGAGCGTGGAAAGGGAGTGCAGGACGTGTCGATCTTTTCTGAGAAGAACGAGAAGGTGGAGAAGTATCATCAGCAGGTAATTGTCGTTGGCGTTTAGGCATGGGACCAGAGTTGGTCCGACTTGGAACGGGCCGGCGATTCGAAAATTGCCGCACCGTAGAGGGAGAGGCCGGAAGCATAGTCAAAGGAGAGCGGAGGTCAGATAAATCAAAGGAGTCAGTCGAGACCTCAGTACCTGAAGCGGGTGAGGAAACAGCACCGGCAAGAGGTACAGAGGCATGAGGAGTGTCCGAAGAGTGGTCCAAAGATGAGGCGGGGCCAGAACGGGGTGCGGTATCAAGAAGGGGCCCGGGGGTAGCAGGTTCATGGATTGGGTTCTCCATGGTTAGGTTACTCCTTTGCTTTTTGTTTTTAAGAAAAAAAAAAGAAAGAAAAGAAAAAGAAAAAGAAAAGAATAAAAAAAAAAGGGGGAACCAGGGAGGGATAGGTCCTAGGAGGAATGAAAGGGCCAGAAATCTCCCTCCGCGCCCAAGAGGACCTCAGCACCGCAAGTAGCGTAGATGCAGCATGGAACCCATGCCATACCCTACCCTTCATGCCAGTAAACCAGGAATCCGGGATAGCAACCTCACATCTGCCAAGCTACCTCGGTGGACAAAAGAGAGGGCGGCCAGATATCCGCCACAAAGCATACCTCCTTCGGCCACCACCCCCGGAATCTGAAAGGTGGCTTCCAGAGATACACCCATCGCCCGAAAGACACCCAAAGCCACTCTCCGGGATACCTGAGAGGGATTGGGACATCCCCAGGTGATCCAGATTCCATGGCAAACTATGCCACCGCCAAGAACCTCAACGGAATGGGATGGACCCCGGTACCCTTTCCCCTACCTAGGAACTAGCGTGCCTGTGGGAAAAATCCCGAAGGCCAAAAAGAGGAAGGGCAAAGGGGAGGGGTGGGGAGGGGGAGGAGAAAAGGGAAAAGGGGAGGATGGGGAAGATGGGATAGGGAAGGGGGGATTGGGGGGTAATTAGGTTCTGTCTGAGGAAGGAGACCGACAGGTCTAATTCCTCAGACCAAGAGCCTCTTCACCACGCCAAGGAGCCCCCCCTTGAAGAGGACTTTCAGTCCAATTTTAAACCAATTCCAATGCTCAATTCCCCAGGCCTCTCCTATATAACACTTGCCCTCCATTTTGAATCTATAACACAAAAATTCAAAGTTTTACCCTATTTTCTGGATAATAAAATATAACCAAGAACGAAAGGTCATGGTTTAAGCTGTCCCAATAATTGAAGCAGTCTTAGTAAAAATCCATAAAACAGACAGAAAAGCTAGGGATGCACTGCCCTTCCTCAGAAAAATCGGCAAAATTCAAATATTTTTGTCACTTTGAGCTCTATTTCAAACTACCTCCAGTCCAAAACCTATCAAAATTATCTCTATTTCACTAATATGTCTTCCATTCTAACAAATGATACCCAGAAGTAACCAATAAAACTATAAAAGCTACCCTAGAAAACCTAACAAGGCCAAAGGTTTGTTTTTCCCATCATGCAATGTGTAGGGTGCAATGCGTGGGGCAGGATTTTTTTTTTATATAATGTGCACACTCATTGCAGACCCATTCTCTCATGTCGTGGCCAAAATTTACTGCTCACAGCATATCTGAAGGAGCTGTGCTTAAAATGTAAATCTATAGAGGAAACTTAAGGCACATGTAATAGGAGGAGAAATATTTTCCTGGGTAGAGGCATGGTTAACAAGTAGGCAGCAGTGTGTTTGCATAAATGGAGAGAAATCAAAATGGGGGCACATCACAAGCAGTGTTGGGCTCGTTGTTGTTCACAATTTACATAAATGACATTGATGAGGGAATAAATAGCGACATAAGTATATTTGCTGATGACACGAAAATAGGCCGGCCAATTCATTCTAACGAGGACACTAGAGCACTCCAGGATGATTTGAATAGACTGATGCAATGGTCGGAGAAGTGGCAGATGCAGTTTAATATAGACAAATGCAAAGTTCTAAATGTTGGACAGGAAAATAACCATGCCACATATAAACTAAATAATGTAGATCGTAATCCAAGATCGTAAAACCAAGACAGCAGGGCATTAATGCTCGCAATAAAGCTAACAGAATCCTTGGCTTCATATCTATAAGTATAAATAATAGAAGTCCTCAGGTTGTTCTTCAACTCTATATATCCTTGGTTAGGCCTCATTTAGATTATGCTGTGCAGTTAGTCGCTAAATTACAGAATGGATATAAATACACTGGAAAACGTACAGAGGAGGATGTCAAAGTTGATTCCATGTATCACAAATCTTCCCTATAAGGATAGACTGAGGGCCCTGAATCTGCACTCTCTCGAAAGGTGCAGAATTAGGGGGGATATGATCAAGGTGTATCAATGGAGAACAGGAATAAATAAAGGGGATGTAAATAGTGTGCTGAAAATTTCCGGCCAAGACAGGACTCGCAGCAATGGTTTCAAGTTGGAAAAATTCAGATTCATGAAGGATATAGGAAAGCACTGGTTTGGTAATAGAGTTGTGGATGAGTGGAACAAACTCCCGAGTACAGTTATAGAGGCTAAAACCTTGTGTAGTTTTAAAAATAGGTTAGATAAATACAGTTAGATAAATAAGGTTAGATAAGTAAGTTTACTGAGTATACCAGGAAAAGTATCCGGTAGGGTTATAATTGAAAGAATTAGAGGTAAGACAGAATGTAGGATTGCAGATGAGCAGGGAGGCTTCAGAGTGGGTAGGGGATGTGTAGATCAAGTGTTTACATTGAAGCATATATGTGAACAGTATTTAGATAAAGGTAGGGAAGTTTTTATTGCATTTATGGATTTAGAAAAGGCATATGATAGAGTGGATAGAGGAGCAATGTGGCAGATGTTGCAAGTATATGGAATAGGTGGTAAGTTACTAAATGCTGTAAAGAGCTTTTATGAGGATAGTGAGGCTCAGGTTAGGGTGTGTAGAAGAGAGGGAGAATACTTCCCGGTAAAAGTAGGTCTTAGACAGGGATGTGTAATGTCACCATGGTTGTTTAATATATTTATAGATGGGGTTGTAAAAGAAGTAAATGCTAGGGTGTTTGGGAGAGGGGTGGGATTAAATTATGGAGAATCAAATTCAAAATGGGAATTGACACAGTTACTTTTTGCTGATGATACTGTGCTTATGGGAGATTCTAAAGAAAAATTGCAAAGGTTAGTGGATGAGTTTGAGAATGTGTGTAAAGGTAGAAAGTTGAAAGTGAACATAGAAAAGAGTAAGGTGATGAGGGTATCAAATGATTTAGATAAAGAAAAATTGGATATCAAATTGGGGAGGAGGAGTATGGAAGAAGTGAATGTTTTCAGATACTTGGGAGTTGACGTGCCGGCGGATGGATTTATGAAGGATGAGGTTAATCATAGAATTGATGAGGGAAAAAAGGTGAGTGGTGCATTGAGGTATATGTGGAGTCAAAAAACGTTATCTATGGAGGCAAAGAAGGGAATGTATGAAAGTATAGTAGTACCAACACTCTTATATGGATGTGAAGCTTGGATGGTAAATGCAGCAATGAGGAGACGGTTGGAGGCAGTGGAGATGTCCTGTCTAAGGGCAATGTGTGGTGTAAATATTATGCAGAAAATTCGGAGTGTGGAAATTAGGAGAAGGTGTGGAGTTAATAAAAGTATTAGTCAGAGGGCAGAAGAGGGATTGTTGGGGTGGTTTGGTCATTTAGAGAGAATGGATCAAAGTAGAATGACATGGAAAGCATATAAATCTATAGGGGAAGGAAGGAGGGGTAGGGGTCGTCCTCGAAAGGGTTGGAAAGAGGGGGTAAAGGAGGTTTTGTGGGCTAGGGGCTTGGATTTCCAGCAAGCGTGCATGAGCGTGTTAGATAGGAGTGAATGGAGGCGAATGATATTGGGACCTGACGATCTGTTGGAGTGTGAGCAGGGTAATATTTAGTGAAGGGATTCAGGGAAACCGGTTATGTTCATATAGTCGGACTTGAGTCCTGGAAATGGGAAGTACAATGCCTGCACTTTAAAGGAGGGTTTTGGGATATTGGCAGTTTGGAGGGATATGTTGTGTATCTTTATACGTATATGCTTCTAAGCTGTTGTATTCTGAGCACCTCTGAAAAAGCAGTGATAATGTGTGAGTGTGGTGAAAGTGTTGAATGATGATGAAAGTATTTTCTTTTTGGGGATTTTCTTTCTTTTTGGGGTCACCCTGCCTCAGTGGGAGACGGCCGACTTGTTGAAAAAAAAAAAAAAAAAAAAAAATACATGAGTGGGTGTGGGTGGGTGTGAGTTGGACCTGACTAGCTTGTGGTACTAGGTCTGATGCCTTGCTCCTTCCTTAAGTGGAAGTGACCCGACTAGGTGGGTCATTGGGCTAATCCGGGAGGGGGGGGGATATGGACTGGCTTCGCATGGGTCAGTAGGCCTACTGCAGTGTTCCTTCTTTCTTATGTTCTTATATGAGTAACAATAGCATCAATGACATAGATCAATGTTGGAAACAGTGAAAGGGTTAAAGAAAGGTAAGTGTGAGGGAGACTACAGTATTCTGAATACTCAGGCAGAACAGAGCAACAATGTGAGTGCGAAAAGTAAATCAATGCCGGTTTTAGACAGCAGAAAATCAATCATCAGCATAATAATAAAAATAATAATCTTTATTTCAGCATGATACTAAATTTGTATAGAGATGGGTGACATTTAGGTGTGCATGCAGAAATATGCACACTTAAATGCAGAGTATGCTAAGTATTTTGGGCAAACTTAAGTCTATCTTAAGACTAATAAGGTAATAACTAATTATTTGCTTATATATATATATGGAAAGAGGAGTGATTGGTGGAATGATGAAGTAAAGGGTGTGATAAAAAAGAAAAAGTTAGCTTATGAGAGGTTTTTACACAGCAGAAGTGTTATAAGACGAATAGAGTATATGGAGAGTAAAAGAAAGGTGAAGAGAGTGGTGAGAGAGTGCAAAAGGAGAGCAGATGATAGAGTTGGAGAGGCACTGTCAAGAAATTTTAATGAAAATAAGAAAAAATCTGGAGCGAGTTAAACAAGTTAAGAAAGCCTAGGGAGCGAGTTAAACAAGTTAAGAAAGCCTAGGGAGCGAATGGATGTCAGTTAAAAACAGAGTAGGGGAGTAGTAGATGGGGAGATGGAGGTATTGGGTAGATGGTGAGAATATTTTGAGGAACTTTTAAATGTCAACGAAAATAGGGAGGCGGTAATTTCATGCACTGGCCAGGGAGGTATACCATCTTTTAGGAGTGAAGAACAACAGGATGTAAGTGGGGGAGGTGCGTGAGGCATTACATAGAATGAAAGGGGGTAAAGCAGCAGGAACTGACGGGATCATGACAGAAATTTGGAAATTACAAGGAACAGAGGAGAAATGATTGCACAGCAGTATGTAACATCTAGCCCCTGCTTTCCCCACAACATACAGCGATGCTCAAAAATTATCACTCAATTACACACCAGTAGATTATGGAGAAACAGTTAACTCCCTATTGTACATTCAATTACACTCAACACACATTGAGATAACTCACAAGTGAATCATGAAACAGGTGGGGTTCAAATCCATGGTGAGTGATCCCTAAAATTCACAGACCAGTGCAAATTTTAGGACTCACTTGTCATGGGTTGAAACCCCACCCATTCTGTGGTTTGTTTGCTATTGTGTTATTATGATTTCATGAGTCATAACTCAAGTGTTGCTGCCACAGGGAAAGACTAAGGGGGCTAAAGCCTCCAGACTGAAATCCTGGCTAAGAGTTTCTCCAGACTGAAATCCTGGTTTAAGAGATCTCCCCAGATTGAAACCCTGGCTTACAAGATACCCCCAGACTGAAATCCTGGCTTCAGAGATATCCCCCAGATTGAAATCCTGCTGCACTACTGTAATCAAAGGACCTGCGTACTGTGGGCCAACAGGCCTGCTGCAGTGTTCCTCCTTTCCTATGTTCTTATGTTGTCTTCCGTAACACACTCCTAAATAGTAAACGTTAACAGATAAAAAGAAAATTTGCAAGAATAAAAATGGATACAAGTGAATCAATATGGATTTGTAAACATCAACAGTGACAAGAAACTAAAGTTGTTACCTGAACAAAAGTGCTGAAAGAATACTGGAATAGGATCCAAGAATAGATGAAAAATGTTACAGCCACTGACGAATATATTTGTGTTAGGGATATAGTAATTTGTAAGTACCAGAAGTTTGCTGTGCTTCATCTTAGAATGAAGTTTTGTGGTAGCTGTCACTGCAATTTGTGCCGCCTCATATAAAATTGGTATAAACACAATATTCATTCAAATTAAGTCGTGTTGTCATTCTCAAAGAGAAACAAAAAATTTGTCAGTCCAGTCTAGTAGAAAAAAAATACTACCTAATCAATATTGTTATTTTTATTAACATTTCATTAAACTTGTGTAAAAATATGACTTGCATAGATATGTAATACCATTTACCACACATATATGATGCTTCTTCTGCACATTTCAACACACGATTATGACTACTTAAAAAAATTACTTGACCAATTTCCATATCAGCAACATAGATAACAATCATGCTGTTTCAAAGACATACATGTATCATAATTTATATAAGCTCAGTGATTCTCATATGCCATATAGTAAACAGTTGTAGGATGTCACATTCCTAGAAAAACAAGGGAATGGAAATATTGTATATTAATAAAGGTTAAATTATATTTGTTTATTAACTCTTACCTCTCTCACTCACTTTGCACTTCAGATTAATGATGTAGGGTAGTAACACCTATATAATATTGTGGACAGGCAGAGGTGAGAAAGAAGAAACAGGAGCAGCAGCAGGAGGGTTAGAAGGATGAAGTGGGAGAAGGAGGGGATAGGAGGATGAAGAATAGGAACAGCAGGAAGATGATTAGTAACAGGAAGAAGAAGGAGGAGGAGCAAGATCAGAAGCTAGAGTACCAGCAGTGATGCACTGCTATACATGTGAATACAGTACCATTTATCATTCCCTTTTGTCTTCCAACCAACAAATTTCAGTAAACTTTACTAGAAGACCATATTTTCCAGTATATACGGCACACCTCAATTTTGGTAGCATCTTCACCTAGTGAGGTAAAAATGAAAGTGAGCAGTAGATTGCTGAAAGTGAGTGGTAGGTAGATGCTAGTAAGCCATCACCACTAACACTAAGCACCATCAACACTGGTGTAAACAATTATGACGTTGCAAACTGTGATGTCATTAAAGGGTTAAGTACTGTAAGTATACCTGAAGAGGGTTTCAGGGCTCAACACCCCCGTGGCTCGTTCTGAGACCGGTATCATATTGGTAAAACACCAATCATATTCATCCTTAGATAGATATGAACACTGTTGTATGCTATTTCATGCCTTTCTCAATGAAACAAATACAGGAGGGCCCCGCTTATACAGCAGGTTAAGTTCCGGGTTACAGATGTAAAGCAAAAATCACTGTGTAGTGAATCATAGCTTTTTCTCATGTTCAAATGCATATAAAAGCCTGATAACTAATTTATACTATCATATATTAAGTGAGAAATAGAGCTAAGCCTAAAATATACATATACAGTACACACTTTACTACTACTACTACTTCTTTCAACAAACCGGCTGTATCCCACCAAGGCAGGGTGGCCCAAAAAGAAAAATGAAAGTTCCTCTTTTTAAATTTAGTAATTTATACAGGAGAAGGGGTTACTAGCCCCTTGCTCCCGGCATTTTAGTCGCCTCTTACAACACATATGGCTTACGGAGGAAGAATTCTGTTCCACTTCCCCATGGAGATAAGAGGAAATAAACAAGAACAAGAACTAGAAAGAAAATAGCAGAAAACCCAGAGGTGTGTGTATATATATGCTTGTGCATGTATGTGTAGTGTGACCTAAGTGTAAGTAGAAGTAGCATTACTTATCTTAAAATATTTTCCTCTTTAGCTTATAGTGAGTGGTGAACATATTTATTGTAGGAAGTCTGAATAAATGAAAAAATGCATATAATTGAAAACTGTTGTATTGGCGAAATACTGTAAAGCAAGGCTTGCCTGTATTCCATTGTAAATTAAATGTTTTTTTTATGGAGAAAATCTGTCTCACTCCAAGAAGCTCTGGCTTACACAGCCTGAGGTCTGCTCTACTGCCACCAACCACCAAAACAAACATGGCTACCTGCCATTTACAGACTGCTACTTTACAATTATTTACAACCACAGGAGCTGGTTTGTTTATTATGCAGCAGTAATATGTTAATTATAATTTATAATAGTTACTAATCACTCTAAAATAATTTTTGTAAGGAAGGAGGTGTGTTTGGAGTTTAGTTTACCAGTAATGAAAAAAACACTTGCCAGTAACCCAAAGTCTTCCTTTGTTCCTGATATTGAGCAAATAAGATGCACAGTGATTTTCTTGAGACACTTTTTTTTTTTTTTTGAGGGAGGGAAAAATAGTTTGCCTCATATGCTGGAAGATTTGGTGTGTGACTAATTACCTGGTACATTAGTAAACAGTATTTGCTAATTACAGTGAAAGGGTTAATATTTATGTCTAATGACTGTTAGGTAATAAGTGACTCTTCAAACTAAAATAGCCAAAATATTGATCATATTATGTCTAAAAAAAAAAAACCACACATTAAATGATATGAGATTAAACAAGCTCAGATTCATATTCAAAGATAGCTTAAAACAACCAATTTGATTTCTGAACTGGATAAAAAGTTAAATTTTGTAGGTTAGTGTTATCATTAAAAAAATAATGTTTTATTTTATTATTAGATATGAGGCCTGGTCTGGCCTGGTCTCAGACTGAGCCACAGGGGCGGTGACCCCCGAAACCCTCTCCAAGCATGATTAAATACCATCATCAATGGAATATACTGTATTATAATTACCCAAGTACCAGTGGGAAGGTGCTGTATAATAATTACCAGTAGGAGGTGAGGAACTATAATTACCTAAGTACCAACAGAAGATACTACATAATAAATATTACATGTGCATCTAAATAATTATCCATAAATTTTCTGCTTCCTAATGAAAAAAATACCCCCTAACTACTGGGATAATAACAGTTCTTAGTAATAAGTTGTAACACATTTACCCAACCACTGGAAGCAGGTACTGAACAGTAGACAGTATTCTTGTGTTAGTAAGAGGTGGAACACAAAAAAATTTCTTCCACTGCTGTACCAGGGTACAGTGATACATTTGATAACTGTCACAATAACAATGGCAAATAATCAAAGAGATTATCTGAGAATTTGTGGAAACACACTAAATGTACTGTAATAAACAGAGAAATAATGGACATACACTAAATGCACATAAAAATTTTCAAAAGCAGAAAATAATTTATGCTTATTAAAAAAGTCAGGATAATGTTGTAAACTGGTTGCTTTATGAAGATCAATTGAAAACTGAGTCAATAATAGTAGCAGTAGTAGACATAGATGGTTGTGATAGTCACAGAAGCTCTAATAGTAACCAGAAGTAAAACCACAGGTACACAGAGATTTATGCAGTAATTATGGTATAGTATTAACTTTAAAACAGTGAGTAATGTGTTAAATAATTTACACACTATCAAACAGAAAAACATTCAGTGGTCATATAATAAAAAAGAAGAAAGAATAGCAAAATTCTAAACAAACTGCAGAACTTTTCTGAAAATCTATTAATGTATATAAACATGTCACTGTACAAAAAAAAAAAATTTAATTACTAGTAATTTTATTAATAAAAGTAAAAAAAAATACATGCACACAAAATAAGGTAATGGGCAATACAGTATTGCATCTTCATTATTGCTGTCAATCAAAAACAAAAGCAAGGATTTTCATGATATTTCATGAGAAATAAGACAAGTGCAGAGGTGTAGTGAATCTAAGGTCCTAGTGAATAGTTCCCGAGCAGGAATACTACACAGGAGCACCTTGCTGAAGACCCAGTGCAACTCAGCCCACTGGGCAAACATTAGAACTTTAACAACTGCCAGGAGAAAATTTCACCTGGTGGTTAGACCTAGATCCCATTTCTTTCCATGCATGTGTGAGTTAATGTCTTAAGTTGGGGAAACCTGAGTAAAGCCGAGTTGGTGTTGAAGTTTGAGAGCTGGAATTCACTACTGATGCTCACTAATAGAGAAATCACCAAGTGCATACTCTTTGAATCTCCTGCCCTGAATCAATGAATATATCACTTCTGTATCAACAAAAGATTAATGGCACCACTTCATGCTCAACAGCAGTGATCCGTGTCACTGCCATAGAACAATAATCATCTGTGTCACTGCCATACGATCAACAACAATCACCTGTGTCACTGCCACAGAACCAACAATTATCTGTGCCCTGCCATAGAACCAACAATAATCATCTGTGCCCTGCCAGAGAACCAACAACAATCATCTGTGCCCTGCCACAGAACCTACAACAATCATCCATGTTGCTGCCGTAGAACCAACAAATCATCCGTTTCAATGCCATAGAACTCACAGCAATCATCTGTGCCACTGCCATAGACTTGTTCTTATGAGTGCATCACCACTGTGGGGAACCTTCACCTTGTCAAATGCAAAGTAAAACTTGAGAAAGTCATGAAGAACACATTTAGACTGGTACCCAAACTAAAAAAAAAAAAATTATTTCTTTGCTAGGTTACAATGTGTGTATACATTTCATCTGAGGGGAACAAGTCATGGGAAAAAACATTATGGCTAAGTCTCTTGTCTTCAGAAAAATGGGGAACAAGAGGTGATATCACTACAAAAATAAAACATTCTCTTGGACAAAGACAGTTACTATAAAAAAAAAAAAAAAAAAAAAATACACACACCCAAATGAGTCAAAGGGACATCCAAAAATTACTATTTCAGCATAAAATTCATTAAAGGGTTAATGATCTGAAGCTGACTTCATACAGAAGTTCAAAAGAAGATATGGTAAAATTATTTAACATTTAAGCCATTATAAATAAAGAGGTTAGATAAAAAGCTAGAGCTCAACCTGTGAAAGTTCAAAATGTATTCTCTCTCACCTGCATTAGAATGCAGTGTTAGATGATGCAAAAGCTACACAACTAATTAGTTAAGATTCAGACCAGTGTTATAATAGTATAAGTAGTTAAATGCAACTTATCTTTGCCATTTGTATATTTTAAACAACCTGAATGATTTATGTTAATAAATGGATCTCACTCATCGCAAAAACAAATAAATTTATTACATGAAAGTTGCAATCCTCTATATATCTGACACCACTTCATCTACTCAACCTATCAACATAGAGAAATAACAAGGGGGGGGGACTTTTCTCTTATAAATCAATGACCTACCAAATGCATCTCAACAATACACCTTTTTGTTATTTATACATCTCAACAACTTAAACCAGTCTCATTCATGGATGACACTACCTTTGTCATCTTCTAACCAGATACTACTGACCTCAACAGCATCACTAATGTTAAACTAACAAAGGTACTACTGGCTTAGATGCTATCAAATAAATTAGTACTCAATAATGATAAGACCTACTGTAGAGTGCTTGGGAATAAAAGTAAGAATTTTTAACTGAACAAAGATAAATAATACACACAAGATGAGAGAAAATTCTTGAGTATTAACCTTGCAGCAAACAAATTTATCAACCACATCCAGCACCTGGTCCTGGACCAGGCTGCAGGGGTGAAACACCCCGGAACACCCTCCAGGTATACCCACCTAAGTGTTTTGAAAACAGTGAATATTCTTTCCAGAATACACTACCTTGTAAATTACATATACAACACACTCAATGAAAATATTAACCCTGACATACAACAATTCCTGTTCAGTTGCAACAAATCACGTAGGCATGACACCAGAAACAACTATCTCTGATATTCTATATATACAATCCTCCATGCCCATCAAAACATAAAATTTAAAAGAACTTGCCCAAAAGATTGATAAACTATCTTCCAACAGCTAAAAAAATAAAAACTTCTGAATGTAATATTTGATTTGTAATGTAATTTAATTTGTTATAATTTATATATAATGATCATAAGTGTTTATTAAGCTTAATAAATCTTTTACCAATAGCTTTGTCAACTGTTAACTCTTCACTTCAATTATAACTACTGGAATTAAATTGCATACAGAAATTTTATGCTGAATTGTCTCTTAAAATTATTATTACATCTAATATTCATTATACCCACACCTGTAAAAGTGTTAAGCACAGGAGGGCCCCGATTATACAGCAGGTTATGTTCCAGGCTACTGTCGTAATGTGAATCACCTCTTTTTTTGTTTTTTTTACTTTTAAATACAAGTAAAGGCCTGACAACATATTTCCACTATTTTAAGTATGAAAGTAAAATAAATGTACAGTAAAGACATTACTTACCTGAAAATATTTTTGTCCTTAGCTTATATATAGTGAGTGGTGAATCTGAAACTTTGGAAAATTGCCAGAATGTGAAAAAATAGTTATAACTATGACCATAATTTTTAAAGGGGTAAACCAATAAGCCAGTGGAAGGCCTTGGTCAGGTGACCAAAAGCTCCAACGGCATGTCATCATCTGACTAACACCCCGAGTCAGGAAACTCTTGTCCTGTTTCCTGACGAACCTTACCTGCCAGAATGCAGAGACAAAGTATACAAATTTTGTAAACAGACTGAATCAATGACAACACACCCTGGCTCATGGCAACTGTTATGCAGGCTACTGTATTAATGAGAAGATAATTTGTATATAATGAAAGGTGTATTGTGGGGATAATGCTCCATAAATGCATACATAATGTCTGTCGGAGATTTTCACAAGAACACAATCTAGAACTAACCTTCTGCCCACACTCAGGGCAGAACTCTAGGTGCAAAAACAAATTGTATCTTACTGAAGTTGATGTATCTTGGACACTAGGTATGCATTAGGTTTGTCAGGAAACAAGACAAGTGTTTCCTGATGCGGGTCTTAGTCATATGAGACCCACAGCTGGAGCTTTTGGTCATCTGACTGAGGCCTTCCACTGGCTTACCACTCCATCCCTTCAAAAATTATGGTCATGATTATAACCATTACATCTTTTAGGGCCACTGGGGTTGCAAACAATGTCCCTCCTTCAATGCTCACTGAGACAGCTCCCCAACTAGCTCTGGGACCCTAGAATAGCAACATATGCTTCCTGTATATTTATAATGAAAATTTACGCTAGTAAAACTGACTAGTAAGTGGACTGTATAACAGTGAAGACTAAGTGACCTTGACTGATTTAAATATTTTGTTTTGTCGACTATTTTACAATTATTAATCAAATTATTTCATAGATAAAACCTATTCTTCTTCTTTCAACAAATCAGCTGTATCCCACCAAGGCAGGGTGGCCCAAAAAGAAAAACAAAAGTTTCTCTTTTTAAATTTAGTAATATATACAGGAGAAGGTATTACTAGCACCTTGCTCCCAGCCTTTTAGTCGCCTCTTACGACACGCATGGCTTATGGGGGAAGAATTCTGTTCCACTTCCCGATGGAGAATAAAACCTTTTACGCTTGCTATTTTA